>NW_026644911.1:0-58898 GCF_030020395.1 Manis pentadactyla | reverse complement strand
TATTAAATTCTCTCTCCCACTAGTACAGCTACTGTCCTTTAACATACAAAGGTGTTGCAGAATCGTTGGCTGTATTCTCCATGGTGAACTGTTATCCCCGTGACCAACCTATGTTATGATTAAGAATTTTTGTGCCCCTTTATTCCCCTCAACTTCCCCACACACCCATCCCAACTCCTCCCCCATGGTAACCACCAGTCACTCCTCAGTGTCTATGAGTTTACTGCTATTTGATTCACTCTGTTTTGCTTTGTGTTTATATTCCACAAATAAGTGAAATGGTATGGTATTTGGCTTTCTTCACCTGGCTTATTTCACTGAGCATAATACCTTCTAGATCTATCCATGTTGTTGCAAATGGCAAGATTTCTTTTTTATGGCTGAATAATATCCCATTGTGTGTAAGTACCACATGTTCTTTATTCGTCTATTGATGGACACTTAGGTTGCTTCCATATCTAGGCTATTGTAAATAATGCAGCAATAAACATAGGGGTGCATATATCTTTTCAAAGTACTGATTTTGTCTTCTTCAGGTAAATTCCTAGAAGTGGAATTACTCCGTGTAATTCTTGGGTCAAATGGTATTTCTATTTTTAGTTTTTTGAGGAACCTCCACACTGCTTTCTACAGTGGCTGCACCAGTTCACATTCCCACCAGCAGTGTAGGAGGGTTCCTATTTCTCCACATCCTTGCTAACACTTGTTATTTCTTGCCTTTTGGATAGTGACGATTCTGACTGGTGTGAGGTGATATTTCATGGTGGTTTTGATTTGCATTTCATTGATGATTTTCAATGTGGAGAATCTTTTCAGGTTTCTGTTGGCCATCTGTATTTCTTCCTTAGAGAAATATCTGTTCACGTCTTCCACCCATTTCTTAATAGGGTTATTTGGGGTTTTTTTTGGTGTTGAGGTGTATGAGCTCTTTATATATTTTGGATAAATCAGTTATTAATATATTCCCCCATCATGTACGTTCCTTTTTGTTCTGCCGATAATGTCTTTTGTTGTACAGAAGCTTTTCAGTTGGATGTAGTCCCACTTGTTCATTTTTATTTTGTTGCCCTTGCCCGAGGAGATGTGTCCAGGAAAAAGTTGCTCATACTTGTGTTCAAGAGACTTTTGACTATGTTTCCTTCTAAGAGTTTTATGGTTTCATGTCTTACATTTAGATCTTTGATCCAACTGATTTTACTTTTGTATGGAGCTAGGCAGCAATCCAGTTTTATTCTCTTGTATGTAGCTGTCCAGTTTTCCCAATACCAGTTATTGAAGAGGCCATCTTTTCTCCATTGTGTATTCATGGCTCCTTTATCATATATTAATTGACCACATATATATAGGTTTGTATCTGGGCTCTCTGTTCCATTGATTATGGCTCTGTTCTTGTGCCAGTACCACATTGTTTTGATTACTGTAGCTTTGAAGTAAAGGAGCATAATCCCCCAAGCTTTGCTCTTTCTCAGGATTGCTTTGGCTTTGTGGGGTCCTTTGTGGTTCCATATGAATTTTAGAACTATTTGTTCTAGTTCATTGAAAAATGCTGTTGGCATTTTGATAGGGATTGCATTGAATCTGTAAATTGGTTTAGTCAGGATGGTCATGGGTCCTTTGTGGTTCCATATGAATTTTAGAACTATTTGTTCTAGTTCATTGAAAAATGCTGTTGGCATTTTGATAGGGATTGCATTGAATCTGTAAATTGGTTTAGTCAGGATGGTCATTTTGACAATATTAATTCTTCCTATCCATGAACACAGGATAGATTTTCATTTATTTGCATCTTTTAAAACTTCTCTCATGAGTTTCTTACAGTTTTCAGAGTATAGATCTTTGACTTCCTTCATTAGGTTTATTCCTAGGTATTTTATTCTTTTTGATGCAATTATAAATGGGTTTTTCTGATTTCTGTTTTCCTGATTTCTCTTTCTGCTAGTTCATTCTTAGTATGTAGGAATTCAAAAGATTTCTGTGCATTAATTTTGTATCCCACAACTTTGCTGAATCCACTTATCAGTTCTAAAAAAGTTTTTGGTGGAGTCTTTAGGGTTTAATATATCTATTTATGTATATCATGTCATCTGCTAATAATGACAGTTTAACTTCTTCCTTATCAATTTGGGTGCCTTTTATTTCTTTGTGTTGTCTGATTGCCATGACTAGGACCTCCACTACTATGTTGAATAAAAGTGGTGATAGTGGACATCCTTGTCTTGTCCCTGGTCTTAGAGGAAAAGCTTTCAGTTTTTCGCCATTGAATATGATGTAAGCTGAGGATTTGTTGTATATGGCCTTTATTATGTTGAGGTACAAACCCTCTGTGCCCGTTTTGTTGAGAGCTTTTATCATGAACAGATGCTGAATTTTGTCGAATGCTTTTTCAGCATCTATTGAGATGATCATGTGGTTTTTATCCTTCTTTTGTTAATGTGGTTTTTTGAATATTATACCATCCTTTCATCCCTGGAATAAATCCCACTTGGTTGTGATGGATGATCCTTTTGATGTATTTTTGAATTCTCTTTGCTAGTATTTTGTTGAGGATTTTTGCATCGATGTTCATCATGGATATTAGTCTATAATTTTCCTTTTTTGTAGTGTCTTTGCCTGGTTTTGGTATTAGAGTGATGTTGGCCTCATAGAATGAATTTGGAAACATTTCATCCTCTTCTACTTTTTGGAATACTTTAAAAAATATGGGAATTAGCTCTTTTTCAAATGTGTGATAGAATCAGCTGTGAAGCCATCTGGTCCTGGACTTCTGTTTGTTGGGAGCTTTTTTATTACCAGTTTGATTTCATTGCTGGTGACTGGTATTTTCAGATTTTCTGTTGCTTCCTGGGTCAGTCTTGGGAGGTTGTATTTTTCTAGAAATTTTTCCATCTCTTCTAGATTGTCCAATTTATTGGCATATAATTTTTCATAGTATTCTCTAATAAGTCTTGTATTTTTGTCATATCTGTTGTGACTATTTCTTCTTTGTTTCTAATTTTATTTGTGTACTCTCTTTTTTCCTGATAAATCTTGCTAGGGGTGTTCTTATTTTGTTTATTTTCTCAAAGAACCAGCCCTCAGTTTCATTAATTTTTTCTGTTGTTTTATTCGTCTCTATATTATCTATTCCTGCTCTCATCTTTATTATGTCCCTCCTTCTACTAACTTTGAGTTTCATTTGTTCTTTATCTAGTTTCTTTAATTGTCAATTTAGACTGTTTATTTGGGATTGTTCTTGCTCCTTGAAGTAAGCCTGTATCACTATGTACTTTCCTCTAAGAATGGGCTTTGCAGCATCCCACAAATATTGGACTGCTGTATTTTTGTCTCCATTTGTCTCTTTGTATTGCTTGACTTCTGTTTTAATTTGTTCATTATTTATTATTTAGAATAATATTTATTATTATTATTTACACTTATTATTTAGAAGCATGTTTAGCCTCCATGTGTTTATAGGCTTTTTTGTTTTCTTTGTGTAATTTTTTTCTAGTTTCATACCATTGTGGTCTTAGAAGCTGCTTGATACAATTTTAATCTTTTTAAATTTATTGAGGCTCTTTTTGTGGCCCAGTATGTGATCTATTCTGGAGAACATTCCATGTACACACTTGGGAAAAATGTGTATCGTGCTGCGTTTGGGTGGAGTGTTTTGTAGATATCTGTTGAGTCCATCTGATCCAATATATTATTCAGTGCCTCTGATTATTTATTTTCTGTCTGATTGATCTGTCTATTGATGTGAGTTGTGTGCTAAAGTCTCCTACAGTGAATGTGCTGTAATCTATTTCCCCCTTTATTTCTGTTAGTATTTGTTTTACATAATTAGGTGCTCCTATGTTGGATGCATAGATATTTATAATGGTTATATCGTCTTGTTGGACTGACCTCTTCATCATTATGGGATGTCCTTCTTTGTCTTTTGTTACTTTCTTTGTTTTGAAATCTATTTGTCTGACATAAGTACTCCTACTCCTGCTTTCTTCTCCCTGTACTTTGCATGGATGAAATACATTCTTCCATCCCTTCACTTTTAGTCCGTGTATGTCTTTGGGTCTGAATTGAGTCTCCTGTAGGCAGCATATAGATGGGTCTCATTTACTTTTCATTCTACCACACTATGTCTTCTGATTGGTGCATTTAGTCCATCTACATTTAAGGTAATTATTGATAGGTGTGCACTTTTGCCATTTTATTAACTGTTTTCTGTTTCTTTTTATAGCTCCTCTCTATTCCTTTCTTACACTTTTCTCTCGTTATTTGATGGTTTTCTTTAGTATTGTGGTTGGGTTTCTCTTTTTAAATTTTTCATGTATCTATTATTAGCTTTAGATTTGTGGCTACCAAAGGTTCAAGGATAGCTCTTGACTATATAACAGTCTGGATCAAGTTGCTGATTGCTGAATTTCAAACACAATCTAAAAGTATTGTTCTTCCTCCTACAAACTTTATGTAACAGATGTCACGATCTACATTTTTTGTGTATTCCTTGATTAATTTTATGGATAGTTGGTTTTGCTACTTTTGTTTTAATTTCATTCTTGCTTGGTAGTTAATTGGTCTCCTACCTTTACTGTGGGTTTATGTTCACTAGTTCCTATTAGCTCTAGGAAGATTTCCATCTACATCAGTCCTTTAGCATATCCAGTAATGCTGGGTTAGTTGTTATAAATTCTTTGAGCCTTCGTTTATCTGGAAATAGTTTAAACCCCACTTCAAATGTGAATGGCAATCTTTCTGGGTAGAGAATTCTTGGTTGAAAGTCCTTCTGTTTCAGTACATTAGATACTTCATGCCATTCCCTTTTGGCCTGTAAAGTTTCTACTGAGAAGTCTGCTGATAGCCTGATGGGGTTTCCCTTTTAAGTAATCTTTTGTCTCTCTCTGGCTGCTTTCAATACTCTCTCCCTATCCTTAATCTTTGCCATTTTAATTATTACATGTCTTGGTGCTGTCTTCCTGATTAGGGGCTTTCTGCACTTTTCATGACCTGAATGTCTATTTCCTTCCCCAGAGTGGGGACGTTTTCAACAATTATTTCCTCAAAGAAACTCTCTGTCTTTTTGTCTCTCTCATCTCCTTCTGGCACCCTTATTACATGAATACTGTTTCATTTGCATTGGTGACCCAGCTGTCTTAATCATTCTTTCATTACTACATTCTTTCCTTATCTTTTCTCTCTGTTCCTCAGCTTTGTTGTTTTCCTGATCTCTAATTTCCATCTCTTTGATTGTCTCTTCTACTTGTAGCAATGTATTACTCATTCCGTCCATTGTATGTTTCATTTCAGTTACTGTATTCTTCAGCTCTTGTAGCTCTTTGTTGAAGTCCTCCCTGAGATCTTTACTACATTTCTGCAGATCAGTGAGCACATTTATGACTTTTACTTTGAAATCTTTATCAAGGAGACTGGTGATCTCCAATTCATTTAGCCCTCTTTCTGGTGTCTTATCCTGTAGTTTTGTTTGGAACATAGTCCCCTGTCTCCTCATTTTGTCAGGTTTTCTGTGTTTCTTCCTTTGCATTAGATGGATCTGCTATGCTTCCTGGTCTAGAGAGTAATGGCCTTATGAAGAAGGTGTCCTGTGGTGCCCAGAAGCTCAGGACTCTTTCCTCTCAGGTGCCTGGTTCTCCTCTGCTGTGAAGCCCCAGCTGCTGTTGGTGGGCAGAGGGCAGGGTGGCCTTTCTGTCAGCGGACAGTGGTTTATCTCTGCCTGCTGAGGCCGGTGGTTTGCCTCAGGCAGCCCTTTGTGATCACAGCAGTGGCTTCTGCTGGGATCACTGTGAATGGAGCCCTTGGGATGGGCAGGACAGTTGTACAGCGAGTTGCACACTGGCAGGGTACACTGGGTCCAGGCAGTGGCAAGTTGCCAGGTTGTGGAACATGCCGGCTCTCAGCAGTGGCGGTGAGCTGCCCGATGGAAGAGCATGCAGACCCATGGAGGCAGTGGGTCATGAGGTGGAAGGGCATGCCGGGTTTGCAGAGGTGGCACGATGTGCATGGTGGGAGGGCGCGCTGACATGCACATGACTGGCTGTAGCTCGTTGCATGGTGGGAGACTGCACTGGTGGTGGAGACAGCTAGTCACACCGCTTTGGCTCTCAGCTGCTTCAGCAAGTGGCACAAGCACCCTCTAAGAGCAACGAGGTGCACCGCACCAGCCTTGGCTACCTGTGGGGAAGAAGGAACTCTCTGAGCTGGCTCCTGCAGGGGCCTCCCCATTTGGGCTGAAACAGGTGGTAAAAGGTGGGAGAGTCCTCCTCTGCCCACCAGGTAGCAAAGTCCAATGCTGCTCGGACGAATGGGCTGACACACAGGCAGTGTGCAAGGAAGTGTCTCAGGGATGAGCTGCCAGTGAGGGGGATGGAGACCCTGGGGCTCTCAAGAGTGCTCGCCCTGTTGCGCTGAGGGAGGGTTGTAGACGACAGTCTAAGTTTTCCTGCAGACATAGTTCCATCCAATCCTTAACCCCCTCTGACTCCCCTCCCACTGCTGGCAAGTCTTTCAAATGGCTGCCTCTGTATTGGCTCTCAGCGAGACCAGTGGAGTGTGCCTGTCCTTCACCGGCAGCTGGTGAATCAACCTCCCAGACTGTTCCAACTCTCCCTGGTATCCAGTCCCGCTAATAACTAGAACCCTGTGCAATGTGGACTCGTGTTCCTGGAGCAGATCAACAGCACCAGGTGAGCAGAGTTCCTGGGCTCCTATCCCCACCCTGCTCCATTCTTCATCCTCCTGCCTGTGGGCTGGGATTGGGGAAGGGCTTGGGCCCATTCAATCACGTCTCTACTGTACACTTTTCTGTGTGGTCTTTTCTTCTCCCCCAGGTGTAGGTGTTCTGTTCTGCAGTCTTCAGGTCATTGTGAGGTTTAATTGTATTTGCTGTAGTTGCTTCCTTGGTGTATCTGTGGAAGGTTTCCATCTTGCCTTCCTACTCTGCCATCTTGATCCTCTCCAATACGCATGAATTCATTTTGCTATGAGTTTCTGAAGGTGAGGCTGTCTTGATGTATCTGCCTTCTGCTGTAAATCCCAGCTAAGAGTCTGGGAATCACGTACTTACCCTCAAATAAGTTAGTATATGTTCCCTTAGAAGTGTCATCTTTGACCAGTGCACACTTTGAAGACACCTACACATCAGACTTTGATCTTTGTGTTTGTTAAAGTAAATGCTATACAGACCCCACCCATCCAAAACAAGCCACTCTTGAAGGACCAATGATTGAGATACAGTGAGGGTATATCTGGTTCATGAACCCTGTAAGTTTTATGACAGGCTCTGATTCACAAGTTTCTCAATTTCTGTTATCTGTGGTTGGCAACTTGTGTACCATGAATTGGCTGTTTCCTACTCTGGAAGGGGGAGATAAGGATTGATCCATAGGTTCACACTATGTATTATTACACACACATGATTTAACATCCAGTGTCAAAGTCAAACCTCATCCTTCTGTGTGCATGTTCCTTCAAGAGGTTTCTGGAACATTTGACTCAGGGAATCTTGGAATTGTGCAGTAACAAAACTGTCAAATCTTGGAGCGATATAGTCCACGGTTAAGAACCTCAGAATCTCAGATTCTCAGAACCTTAGACTCAGAGAATGTGAAACACTGGTGCTTGCAACTCTTGTTCCTGAGAATTTTAGCATCAGAGGTTCCCTTGCACATATCTTTGGGAGCTGCATTCCCAGGCCCTCCAGTGGCAAACATCTGTTCTCCAAGCTGCATGTCCCCTCTGAGAAAGCGTCAAGGGAGGAGCAGAGGGGCTGGAGCCAGCTGGAGTTCTGCCACTGAGGCTCGTCTCCATGGGAAGATGGAGTGGCTAGCAGGTGTTTTCCCTGCCTGGAGGGAGAGCAGAGGGAAGAGAGAAAAAGGAAGAATCCCCATAGCCTCAAACTTACACCTGGGAAGGAGAAAGCAGGCGTCCATCAAGTCCTTGCCAAAGGTGCTGAGCGAAGTCCCATTCCGGCCACCAATGCCTGGGTCATACTTGTCCAGTCAGGACACTCTCAGCTTTGGAGTCTGGAAGCGCCAACCACCCAACCCAGCAAAGGGACAGTGTTGGGATAGAGACGGGAACAGGAGCCCTGGGTTCTGGCCTGGTCCCTGCCACGCACTCTTGGGCCTTCTTGAGCCTCTCACTGGCCTCAGTTTTTCACCTGCTTCCTTCCCCACAGGAATTTTGTGAAGGTCAATACATAGCCCAGTGCTGAAGAGTTTTAAAGGCTATTGAGGCTGCAGGGATGGGAGGATGAGAGTGATGTTTCTGGGTAGCTCATTTTCCACCACCCTCAGCTCCGCACCCAGAGTCCCTAGAGTTACACACTCACACACAGACACACACACATTCTTCTCACAAATACAACAGCAAATAGCATCCTAAGGAATATAGGAAAAAAACAACACCTAATAAATGATTTTAGCAAGGTTATTTAACAACAAAATTTTCTTCTATATACTAGCAATGAGCCCTAGGAAATCAAAATTTAAAAGAATACCATTTATAAACACTCAAAAATGAAATACTTAGATAGAAATCTAACAATGTATGCACAAAATGCTGATGAACTAAATCAAATAATTTCTAAAAAAAAATCAAATAAATTCTAAGTAGAATACTATGTTCATGGATTGGAAGATTTAGCACAGTAAAGGAGCCAACTCTCCCCAAATTGATATATAGGTTTAACATGCTTGCTATAAAAATTTCAGCAAGATTTTTTCTGAGTGTGAATTTAGAATATTAGAAAGTTTGTATGAAAAGTCAAAGGAAGAGCTAAAATGATTTTGAAGAAGAATAAAGTATGAGCATCACTCTTTCCAATGTGTTCCCTTGTGATTCAGCTAACATTCTGCTTAGAGAAAAGTTGTACCCTTACATTTTCATATAGGAGGAAAAGAAACCATGAAAATTCATGTACTAAGTATAGATATGTTAGAGCTATGAAAAGAACAACACAGAAAATCCAATGAAGTGTAAGGAAAGAGACAAAAAAATATAAATGCAGAAATCAGTGGAAAGAATGTTTAAGTTATAGTGAAGAGTATGAATTCAGTGGTCTATTGTCATCTTCTCTACGCTACAGATTCTCTTAATTTCAAAACAATTATGGATTTACAACATGTTGCAAAAAAAAAACAAACACATTGAGAGTTCCTGTGCATCCTTTAGTCTCCTCCAATGGTAACAGCTTGCATAGCTATACTTCAATATCAAAAGCCAGGAAATCAACATTGGTACAACCAACAGAGCTCCTTCAGAGTTCACTGCTTTGCATGCACATGCGTGTGTGTGTGTGTGTGTGTGTGTGCAATTTTATCACACTCAAGGTAACGATCTCTCACATATCAAACACATAACTTTGTGCAGAATATATAAAAACTGTGAAAACTCAATATAAGAAAACAAACCAATTTAAAAAGTGGGCTAAGGATTTGGACAAGAACTTTACTAAAAGAGATAAATAGATGACAAACAAGTTCATGAATCAATGCTCAACATGATAGCCATTAGCAAAATGCAAATTAAAACCCAATAAGACATCAAACATTCCTATTAGAATGACTGAAATAAAAAATATAAATGATACCTACTGATTGCATAGATGTAGAGCAATTGGAATTCTTACCTTTGCTAATGGAAATGTAAAACTGTAGTTACTCTAGAAAACAGTGGCAGTTTCATACAAAGTTAAATATATGTTTAACTGGATGACCCAGAATCACATTTCTAGGTGTTTATTCTCAAGGAATAAAAATTGTGTTCACATATAGAGGGCAAGTACCTCAACATACTAAAGGCCATGTATGACAAACCCACAGCCAACATTATACTTAACAGCTAGAAGCTGAAAGCTTTCCCTTTAAGATTGGGAACAGGACAAGGATGTTCACTCTCCCCACTTTTATTCAACATAGTACTGGAGGTCCTAGCTATGGTAATCAGACAACACAAAGAAATAAAAGGCATCCAGATTGGTAAAGAAGAAGTCAAACTGTCCCTGTTTGCAGATGACATGATATTGTACATAAAAAGCCCTAAAGAATCCACTCCAAAACTACTAGATCTAATATCTGAATTCAGCAAAGTTGTGGGATACAAAATTAATAAACAGAAATCTGTTGCATTCCTACACATTAACGATGAACTAGCAGAAAGAGAAATCAGGAAAACAATTCCACTCACAGTTGCATCAAAAAGAATAAAATACCTAGGAATAAACCTAACCAAGGAAGTGAAAGACCTATACCCTGAAAACTACAAGACACTCTTAAGAGAAATTAAAGAGGACACTAACAAATGGAAACTCATCCCATGCTCTTGGCTAGGAAGAATTAACATTGTCAAAATGGCCATCCTGCCTAAAGCAATCTACAGATTCAATGCAATACCTATCAAAATACTGACAGCATTCGTGAATAAACTAGAACAAATAGTTCTAAAATTCATATGGAACCACAAAAGACCACGAATAGCCAAAGCAATCCTGACAAGGAACAATAAAGCAAGGGGGAATTACACTCCCTGACTTCAAGCTCTACTACAAAGCCACAGTATTCAAGACAATTTGGTACTGACACAAGAACAGACCCATACACCAGTGGAACAGAATAGAGAGCCCAGATATAAACCCAAGCATATATGGTCAATTAATATACGATAAAGGAGCCATGGATATACAATGGGGAAATGACAGCCTCTTCAACAGCTGGTGTTGGCAAAACTGGACAGCTACATGCAAGAGAATGGAACTGGATTATTGTCTAACCCCATACACAAAAGTAAGTTCAAAATGTATCAAAGACCTGAATGTAAGTTATGAAACCATAAAACTCTTAGAAAAAAATATAGACAAAAGTCTCTTGGACATAAACATGAACAACTTCTTCATAAATGTATCTCCCCGGGCAAGGGAAACAAAAGCTAAAATGAACAAGTGGGACTATATAAAACTGAAAAGCTTCTGTACAGCAAAGGACACCATTAGTAGAACAAAAAGGTACCCTACAGTATGGGAGAATATATTCATAAATGACATATCTGATAAGGGATTGACATCCAAATTATATAAAGAGCTCACACACCTCAACAAACAAAAAGAAAAGAAGCCAATTAAAAAATAGGCAGAGGAGTTGAACAGACACTTCTCCGAAGAAGAAATTCAGATGGCCAACAGGCACATGAAAAGATGCTCCACATCACTAATCATCAGAGAAATGCAAATTAAAACCACAGTGAGATATCACCTCACACCAGTTAGGATGGCCAACATCCAAAAGACAAACAACAACAAATGTTGGCAAGGATGCGGAGAAAGGGGAACCCTCCTACACTGCTGGTAGGAATGTAAACTAGTTCAACCATTGTGGAAAGCAGTATGGAGGTTCCTCAAAAAACTAAAAATAGAAATACTGTTTGATTCAGGAATTCCACTCCTAGGAATTTACCCTAAGAATGCAGCAGCCCAGTTTGAAAAAGACAGATGCACCCCTATGTTTATTGCAGCACTATTTACAATAGCCAAGATATGGAAGCAACCTAAGTGTCCATTAGTTGATGAATGGATAAAGAAGATGTGGAACATATACACAATGGAATATTATTCAGCCATCAGAAGAAAACAAATCTACCATTTGCAACAACATGGATGGAGCTAGAGGGTATTATACGCAGTGAAATAAGCCAGGCAGAGAAAGACAAATACCACATGATTTCACTCATCTGTGGAGTATAAGAACAAAGCAAAAACTGAAGGAACAAAACAGCAGCAGAATCACAGAACCCAAGAATGGACTAACAGTTACTAAAGGGAAAGGGACTGGGGAGAATGGGTGGGAAGGGAGGGATGAGGAGAATAAGGGGCATTATGATTAGCACACATAATGTAGGGGGGTGCCATGGGGAAGGCAGTATAGCACAGAGAAGACAAATAGTGACTCTATAGCATTTTACTACGCTGATGAACAGTGACTGTAATGGGGTATGTGGTGGGGACTTGATAATGGGGGGAATTTAGTAACCACAATGTTGCTCATGTAACTGCATATTACTGAAACCAAACCAAACCAAAAAAAAAAAAACAAACCCAGGGAGTTAGGAGGTAAGATTCCTAACATACTCTTTGGTAATCAGACAATAACCCACTCAATCTTAAGGCAGGGCAAGCAGTCTTAACTGATAGGTCCCCACTGCTTGAGGGTAACCACTATCTTGGAGAGGAAACAATCAATAAATTCCTTGTGTTAAGTTTATCTTACAGAATTATCTAAAGGACTGACTGTGCATGAGGACATAGTGTCCTTCACTGGAGAGAGACATCATGATACCACAAGTCAAGGCTATGCCCAACATTCCCCCTCCACCCGTTGTCCCATTCTGGAAAGCCTTAAAAGACAGAATCCCCAGCCTTTCAGTGTGCCTCCTCTCTGAAGTGTGGCATAATTCTCCTTTAAGTGTGTACTTTTAAACAAAGCTTTCTCACTGCTCAAGTTACTGTGTTTTGTCTCTTTGGTATTTCATTTCTATTTCCAAGTCTTCACTCTGTCTCTACATTACTCCTGATGAGTAGAGAGGGGCTGCTGAGAGCTCAGATTTGGGCCTGCAAATTCCCGTCGCCATGGGTGACCCAGGCAGAACTGCAGCTGTGCAGTCTGCTCTTAGGAGCCTGCCTGAAAATACTCTTTCTTTGGGAAGTTCTCGGAACATAATCTCACTCCATCCTGTGTTCCATGGCTCCCCCAAATCCTGGAGTAGTAAGGGCTAGTCCTCATGCCATGCAGATCCAAGCAGACACAGGATGCCAGGTGACCCTGACCTCAGGAGTTGGCAAAGGAATGTGCCCTAGGCCAAGAAGGAGTTCAATGAACTTTCCCTCCTTTCCTCTGCATCTCCCTATTTTCAGCTGCCTTGAGGGCAGCTACCATTCTCTGTGTGGATAAAACTGCGATATTTCCAGAATCTCTTGCCTGGCCTTAGTGCATCTCCATATCAATACGTGTTTCCAAGGGGTGGAGAGAGTAGCCATCTCCATATCAATAGGTCATTACAGAGCAGAGCAAGGGGTGGTGAGAAACACGGGGAGAAGAAATGGACAACTACCTGTAAGCAATAAATGGGTTACTCCCACTTTATTTCTCCCTTTGACCGATTTCAGTTTCAAAGGTAATTTGCCCGTGGCTGGGAGAAAGATTTTCCCCTCCGGAGTTACACCTTGCTACTCTTGCTTCAATGAATTTCTTCCTTACCTTCTTTATCATCCAGAATCAAGATCCCTCTCCTGTCCAAGCTGAAGTTTCTCCTAGTGTTCTCTTAGTGTGCAGGGAGAGACCTCCCAGATGCAGCTGCCAGACAGCAATATAGATCCTAAAATATGAAATGCTAGAACCATTTCCATTGCACCAAATGATAATGTTGATGTTATAATAATAATCTCCACCTCAAAGGTTGTCATAACTCTGTCAATCATGATAGAATTAGACATTCAGAGTTGGGGGTGTCTCTGAGCACACAAAGCAGACACCACTTAGTGCTTTCTGTGCTTGCATAGCTGCAACAAAGACAGTGAGCAAGGAGAGTATGATTAGGGCCAGGGTGCAGGTGGGAGAATGGGACTCTGGACACTATGAGGCTGTGACTCCCACCCTCACCATGCTCACTGACTGAGAAAAGCATGAAGACACGCCTTTTCTTGAAGGACTGACACATCCAGAAAGTGCTCAGAGTGTCAAAACTGACAGGGATCATGGTGGACAGTGCTTGGGAAGGTGATAACATGTGTACCCTGTCACAGGGGAGGTGGAAATCAGTGGCTTGGGGACCTAGATAGGCCTCCCAGAAGCAAAGCTCACATTCTCTAGGACTGGAGTCCTTGGGGCCCTGAGATGAGGAAGGAACATGGGATGTGAGCAGAGCACTGAGGGGGCTGGAGTCTGGGGTCCCAAGGGCTGTTTCAAGCTGAGATGTATGAGCCAGGGTCTGAGGTGTGGCCCAGGACGCTCTCCTGAGGAAGGCTTGATGTCTTGAGATAGGGAGTGGGCTCTGGGAATGCTGGATATAGTCCATGGGCACCAGGTTCTTGAGGGGGGTCCTGAGAAGGGAGACTTGGCCTTGGGAAGGAGTGGGATCTTCCGAATGGGCTCCGGGTCACTGGGCACAGGAGAGAATCCTGAGGCAGAGGTCTGGCTCTAGGTCTGGGTGCTGAGATTTACAGCAGATGGCAGATAAGGAAGCCTCACCTTCAGAAACTCAGAGCAAAATGAGTTCATGCATACGTCGGGAGATATCAGTGCTCATCATATATGTGCACACACACAAACCACGTATGTGGCTGTGCCGTGACCACAGTTCTGGCATTTTCTGAAAGTGTTTTTCTCTCCCATCCATTTCATTAAGATGTTGGACTATGATCAGAGTGGCTTTATCTGGTGGGGGTGGGAGGGAGGCACAACTATGCCCATGCATCCAAAGTGTGCACAGTATGCTCAAGTGTGTAGGGACGCCGGGCCAGCTGCCTGCCAGGGCTCTGGAAAAAACCCTGAGATAAGAGCTGTTCACATTGCATACTAATATACTGAGTTTGTGTATTTCACTTGAGGAAGGGGGTCATTTTAAGCATCTGTCCTAAGGACCCTGGGGCTAAGGATAGCCACCCCCGCGGTTCTGTGTTCCCCTGCTTGCTAAGAGCTCTTGTGTCCCATGGGACCTCCGCTGGAGATTTAACCGTGCTGAACCTCAGCTCCGTCACCTGCAAAAGGGGTTTGAACCCTGTTCCCCATTCCATAGGTTTGTAAGAATTCGGTGAGGTGAGCGTTTAATGCTTTTAGCACAGAGCTGACACAGAGCATTTGCTCAAAAAATAGTATGTTATGTCCCTCTTGTTCACAGTATAGTGAGTTTCCTTCCTCGCATCCCACCTCCGAAGGGTCCATAGCACGATGCTCAGAGCCCACTGTGCTCCGCCCCTCGGCTCCGCCCCCGGTGCCCCGCCCTCCCCTTGCTCCTCCCACTAGCCCTGCCTCCCCAGCCCCGCCCCGGCTCAGCGAGGCTGGAAGCTCATGGTGTAGGTGCGCGGGATGGTGGCAAAGCCCACACATTTGGGGGAGACGTCGATGTCCCGGGGCGACTGCGGGGACTTGAAGCGGAAGTTCTGCATGATGGTGGTGAGGAAGAGAAAGAGCTCCATTCTGGCCAGGCCTTCTCCGAAACAGTTCCGCTTTCCTGAAGAGACGGGGGGAGGGGCGGCCGCGGCCTGTAATCCCTGCCGCCTCGCCCACGACCCACCCCGGCCGCATCACCCCGGGGAGGGGGGCCTGAGAAGCCTTCAGGGAGGTCTCTCCCGCTGTGAGCCTCAGTTTCCCTCGTCCGTGGGATGGGCGTGAGCCACACCACCAGGCTGGGGCAGTGGGAACCTTACATGACCCTTTCCTCAAGTACACACTCAAATATGGCTGCTGTGCTGTCGTCTCCTTTCCTACCAATCTGAAGATTTTAAGTGACTCGACTCTGGGTCCTGATTTCCCTCCTCTCTGAAAGGGGTGCCAGCGTCCCTTCCTCTTGTCTGGGCCCAGGTACTTGGTGGTCATGTGGACTGCAGCTGGTTGGCTCCAGGGCAGATTGTAAGAGGAACTTCCAGGCTGGAGGGGCCTGGGATGAAGGAGGCCGCTGCGGGTTCGGGGGTGGCTTGGCAGCAGGCAGTGGTCTCTTACCGATGGAGAAGGGCACGAAAGCATCACTCTTCTTAAACTGCCCCTTCTCATCCAGGAAGTGCTGGGGCTTGAAATCTTGGGGGTTGGAGAAGAACTTGGGGTCTCTCAGCACGGAGCCCAGCATAGGAAACACCTCGGTGCCCTGATGGGGAGGAGGTGAGGGGTTCATATGGAGGAGCGGTGTTGGGAGTGCTGACACCACACTGGGTGGGGTTGGAGGGGGAATTCTGTGTCCCAGGTGAGGAGAAAGGGGAGGCATGGGAATGGGGTCCTCTGAGGGAGAAGATGGATGTCCCTACGCAGGAGGTTTGGCAGGCATGGGGTTCGTGTCCCCTGAGAAGGGGAGTCTGAGGACATGGGCGCTGTGTCTCTAGGGACAGAAGGGCTGGGGGACATGCAGTTCATGTCTCCCAAGGAGTGGGTTCAGGGGTGATGGTGTTCATGTCCCCTGAGACAGGATGTTTGGGACACATGGGGTTCATGTCCCTCCAGGCAGGATGACTGGGGGACATGAGTCCGTGACCCTGGGGCAGGAGACAGGCGAAATGATATTCGTGTCTCCTGAGGCAGGGGGCTTGGCGAAATGGGGTTGATATTCCCTGAGGCAAGAGGTCTGGGGGAGACACGGGAGCAGGAGCTCTGAGTGGGAAGGTGGAGGGGGCAGGTGTTTGGGGAAGCCTTTGTCTGAGGGAGGGGGACCAGGGCTGGAGAGTCTGTAAGGGGAGAGGGATGCTGGGTCACAGCAAGTGGGTGGAGGTCCCTCTGGGCAGGTCGGCCCTGCACCTTAGGGAGGAGGAAGTCCCGAAACTTGGTGTCCTTGGTGACTCTGCGAGCCAGGCCCATGGGGATCATGTCTCCGAATCTTTGGATCTCGTGGATCACGGCGTCTGTGTAGGGCATCTCGGCCCGGTCCTCGAACTTGGCCTGACGGTTCTTGCCAATGACCCGGTCAATCTCTTCATGGACTTTGGCTGGGGGAGGAGGGAAAATGTGTTTAGGCATCTAGGGGTCTCAGGGCAGGGACGGTAGTCCAAATGTGTATAACGGGATTATGACATGCATGACATCTATGTGTGACATGGATGTGGACCACTCAACACAGACGTTGGCCATGTGCATTGTGGGTGCAGGTCCTGTTCACCTGGTCCTGCCAGAATCACAGGGGAGGCGTGAGGGAGGCGTCTCGGGGAACGATCGTGAGCCGGCTGTGGGCACCCAGTGGGCTCAGCACAGCAGCTGTTTACCAAGCACTTAAGGTATTTTCAATATTTTGAAGGCTAGAGAAACTGGGTATCAAAATATCACCTAGTCGCTGGATAGTGGGGCATGTTTGACGGTCCGGATATCGCGGACAGGTGAACACACTGCAGAAGGCCCAGGAATTTAGAGGTTTTATGTCCCCCTTTTCCTGCCCCTCCAACCTTACCCTCCACATCTGGGTGCTTCATGAGCAGCAAGAAGCCATATCGCAGGGTTGTGCTGACGGTCTCGGTGCCGGCAAAGAAAAGGTTCAGTGTGGTGAGCACCAGGTTCTTCAGGTTGAACTCTGCATTGGAATTCTTCCCCTCCTGCAGGGAGAGAGGGTGTCGGGCTGAGCCTCCTCTCCTCAGGGCTGTCAGGGCCCTTCAAGGGGAGGGAGAGGTTTCCGTTGACCCAAATCTCTTAGACGCAGACCGCCTTGGACAGAGGGAGCCTTCTTCTGCCTGCCTCGGCTGTGACTGTTCAGTGGTAGAAATATTAAGAAAGAGAGGGAAAGAGGGACACAGTGAGTGAGAAAGAGGGACAGGGACGGCATGACAGAATGAGGCAGAGAGACGTGAAGAATTTTAAGCTACAGCACCCTGTCCCTTCACTAGAAGTCTTGCCGCTTACTATGGAGAAATCCTTCCCCGGATCGTTTCACCTTGAACTTAGACTCTATAAAGCCCCAACTCCTTTCCTCACAGAAGGAAGACTGACGTCCAGAGGGTGGGGACCCTCCAACAGTAAACCCAGTTCACCTGACAGGTGTGTCTGATAGCGAGGAAATGAAAGGTAAGAGAGCACAGCAGCTAAAAGCACCAGCCTCAGAGTCCGAGAGAGCTGGGTTTGAGCTGGGGTGCCCTGCCTCCGCACTGTGTGGCCTCAGTCAGCCCACTGATACTCTCTGGGCCTCAGTCTGCTCATCTGTACAACTGGGGTCCTAATAGAGCCTCCTGCAAGAGCTGTGAGTGTGCAATAGGTGAATACGGCAAGGCACTAAAGGAGCGCCTGGTGCCGGGAAGTGTGCACAAGTGCTGCGCTTATGACTCCCACGTGCACGCCCCGCCCGGCGGGAGGGCTCAGGAGGTGGAACAGTGATGGTTAGCTACACTGGGGTTCGGCAGATTATGATGGTGTGTGTGGGGAGGGGGGCAATTTGAATAGACCCCTGCTGTTCTCCACCCACACCCGATTTCCATCTGCCTGGCTTGGGACCTCTGGGCCCTGGCCTCTGGGTGTACCTCCCGCATGCGGATGAGGAAGGAGTCGATGAAGTGCCGCGGGGAGTTGGGGTCCAGGGTGCGCTGGTTCTCCTCCACCTTCTTGATTATGAAGTCCTCCAGGCCCAGCAGTTCCTTGAATGCCTGATGCTGTGGTCCTGGCAGGTGGTTCATCACCGAGGAGAACATTTCGTAGAGCTGAGGGTGGGGAGAGAGGAGAGGAGACAATGAAGGGCAGTTTCAGTGGCCAGGACCCAGTGGGAGTGGGACCTGTCCAGGAGAAGAAAGACACTAAGATACATGCGCCTGTCAGGTGTTTAGGTATTTAGATGAGGCTAGGTGGGAATAGATCCCTAAATTTCCACAAGAGGTTACTGTGAGGGCCCCTGTCCGAGGATTGAGATGGATAGGGACACATACCACGGTTTCTGATGTTAGAGGAGGCTGGATGGGAGCAGCACATGGAGGTGTCCCTCTACTTGTGTTAGGTTGGGTAGGGCGACACCTATCTAAAGTGTCGAGCTATTCAGGTTGGACTGAAATGGGGGCACCACGTCTCTAGGTGTTTATACATTCAGATGGGCTCAGCTGGAGACTACTCTCCTGATATTTAGGGGATGTGGATTTGAGGGCATCTGTACAGGGTTCAAGTCCTAACGTGGGGCTGGTGTGCAGGGGCTCAAATGTTCGGGTGTTCTGATATTCACATGAGTGATAGGGTCACCTCTGTAGGTGTTTGGGTGGTTGGGAGACACATCCTAGGTGTTTGGGGAACCATCTGTCCAGGTGGGGGGATCTTGGTTGTGGTACCTGTCCAGATGAGGAGATCGTTAAGTGTGCTGGGTAGTGGGCATTTATCCGGATATTCCAGTGGGCTGGTTTGGGGCACCTGTGCGCTACCAGTGCCTGTGGTGGGCCGCGTTTAGCAGCACAAGGTTCTCAGGAGGTGGACTGAGGTGGTCACTTGTCTGGGAGTTAAGAAACTCAGATGGGAAGATGGACTATCTTAACAGGGAGTACGTGTAAGATGGGCGGGGCAGAGCCAGGTGGGTCGGGTTACCTGCCCTCTGGATGTCGCTGTGAACTGAAAGCTCCCCAGCATCATACGCAGCAGCGACAGGAACTCTTTGTCCTCGTAGTCAAAGCGGTCCCCGAAGACAATAGAACTGATGACGTTGGAGACAGTTCGGCTCAGGAAGAAGGTGGGATCGATGAAGGCGCCTGGGGAGGGCGGGCCGCAGAGGGACAGCGATCTGTGAGTCAGTCGGTGATCAGCCCAAAGTGCAGCCCCAGGGCCCAGAGCTGGGAGCCCGACCCCCAGCCACAAACCCGTCCCTTCCGGGGCCAGAACGCGCGTCCGCCCCTGCTGTTTCCCTCCTGGTGCCGCACAGTGCGGGGTCCCCGGCTCACCGCGCGTGCCCCGGAGGGCTTCGACGAGGAAGCCCGCCTCCTCCTGGATGCGCTCCTCGATGCCGCGCTTGCCCACGCCGAAGTCGCGCAGCGTGGTGATGGAGAAGCGCCGGAGCTGTTTAGCGCGCTCCCCGTTGCTGAACACCACGCCTGTGGGGGAGAGTAAGATGGGGAGGGGCCCCGAGGGGCGGGGGCAGAGGGAGGGGAGCTGGGCCGAGAGGGGGGAGCTGGAGAAGGTGGGTATAGTGCAAGGCGGGGGAAGGACAAAGAGAGAGGCAACCAGAGAAGCAACACCGAAGGAGAGAGAGGCCGTGTTGGGAGAAAAGAATCGGGAGAGAAGCAGGACATGCGCAGACAGACAAACACAGGGACCCTCGGGTAGACAGAGCTGGAGGCGGAGAGGGGGGAAAGTGAGCTACGTGCGGATCTGGGATTGGAATTAAAAAGGTGAAGGATTCTAAAACTGAGATGGCATGGATTGAAAAATAGGGAGAGAGAACACAGGGGTTGTGGAGATGAGAGACTGTTACCAGGAGATGGTGGCATGGGGATTAGGACGCAGAAATAATGTCAGATTCTAAAACGGGACGACAAGTGAAGGAGAAAAAGCTAAGACGGGCGCAAATGGACATAATGGCCCAGGGTTCCCAGGCAGAACTTGTAAGAGATTCAAAGATTCACCTAGTGAGAAAGAACAGGGACATGGGGCCGAGAACCAGCGAGAACTAGAGACACAGAGAGTCCAGTCAGGTTAGACAGGATGGGACAGACAAGGTGCAGCAAGGTGTGTGCCACAGCCCGGAACGGGCAGGGGTCAGGAGGGGATCGCTGGGCAAACCAGCCCTCAAACCTCCCTGACCAGAACCCCCACACCCTCACCCCAATCCCCCTCACCGTAGCCTTTGAAGAGCCAGTCAAACGTTGCCTGCTCGCCCCTCCCGCTGAATTCCTCAGCCTGGTCCACCAGCGCCTCCTTCACAGCCTCGTGTCCACACAGCACCACGATCCGCCGGGGCCCCAGGTGGACGGTGAACACCGGACCATAGCGCTCGCTGATCTGGTGGAGGTGGGTTGTGTGGTTACGGGGAGCAGCCCCTGCTGGGCACTGGCCTCTGCCCAGTCCGCAGGTACTGGATGCATTTCCCCCAGGTTTGACAGTCAAGGGACAGGCACCCCAGGAGCTGGTCTGTCCTGGCAGGGACCCTGCTGCTGAGCCTTCAGAACTCCCCTGTCCTAAGACTCTGGTCCACCCAAGTCCCTGCCACAAAGTCCCCACCACACTGAGCAGGCCCCCCGCCCCCCGCAGTGCACCCGTCTCCCCGCCTCCTGACACCTTCATGAGCGAGTTGTACATCTGCTCTGTGTTCAGCTGCAGGTAGTTCCCGATGAAGGGCAGTGGGGTGGGCCCGGGAGGCAGCTTCCCCCAGACCTTCCTCTGCCGCCAGGCGGACATCAAGACCAGGACGGTCAGGCAGGCAAGCAAAGCCACCAGAAGCAGCCCCGAGGCCAGCATGGTGGCACCGAGGGTGGCAGTGAGATGGTGATGGCTGGGATGGTTTGCCTTTATACCACCTGGGAGAGGACGGACTTTGGTCCAGATTATATAACTGTGTCATTTCCCCTTCTGACTACACCCCCAGCCGTGCTCCCTGCCTAGCTGAGGACACAGCGAGCAGGGCAGGAGGAGGGGACACCAGGGCAGATCAGCAAGGAGTGGCCCCAAGACTGACTCTGTGGCCCCTCGGGAGGGGGCTCCCAAGAGCTGTGGACGTGGAGGGGGGCAGTTGGCAAATTCCAGAACTGAGCATTTTAGAGGAATTGCAAGTGGGCGTTTCTGAACTTTGTATTGGGGTCTCACAGTGAGAAGGAACCCAAAAGTTGTATATTTCGGATCTTGAGAAATAAGAATCCAAAGGTCTAGATTTATGTGTATGGAATGATACAGGATGCGGATTTGGGGGTCTTTACTGAGGAAGGATGCAGGGGTCAGGGCCTCAGGAGGGAAGAGTCCAGGGACTGGGTCTGAGGGTCTCAGGTGAGGAAGTCCCCTTGGCCGTGATTGTGGTCACTGGGAGGAGAAGCACGTGGAGACTCATGAGTCAGCACTTGACCCCAGGTGTTGACATGCTTTTGTTTGGACACAGTGCTGCCTCTTGATGTCCAGAATCCTCTTCAAAACTTCAAAGCAAGGTCGGCATTCATGTTACAGAACTGCCCATCTCTGGTCGGGAAAGGGGTAGAAGTCCAGAGTCACATTTGAGAGGAACTTTCCACAGAACAGGAAAAGAATCTCAGGGTCTCAGTTGGGAGAGGGTCTGGGCAAGACTGGGGCATAGTAATGACAACCCCCAGTATGGTGTCAGAAATCCCAGCTATCTCAAGTGTCATCATTTGCAGAAAGCGCCACTGGTTTCCTACCCCGATCATTAGGAGAGCTTGCTATGGTGATTGTGCCATTTTGTTCATTATTGTTATTATTATTATTATTTCCCATTTATTTATGCATACTGAGAAAACAGAGAGTGGTAGGAGGTACACAGGACTCCTGTCTGTCCTGCTCTGTACCCGTATTCCCACTTTCTCTGGTGGTTTTCCCCACCAGCAGAAAGGGAGCATTTGGGAAGACAGTCATAATTGCGGGCACGTGAAGTTCCCTTCACGTGTGATTCCTGGCTTGTCAGGACTGCTGTTAGCGGGCACAGGGAGCTATAGCAGGAGAGCGCTGAGTAAACTGCAGTGTTGGCACAGAGATGGGCCCTGGGATTCTGACAGGGGAGCAGAGAAAAGTGAGTGGCCCTGCTGTTCTTCCTTGGTCAGTCTGGCAAGGTTGTATTTTTCTAGGGATGTGTCCATTTCTTCTAGGTTGTCCAATTTATTGGCATATAATTTTTCCACTGTTCTCTAATAATTCTTGTGTTTCTGTCATATCCATTGTGACTATTCCTTCTTTGTTTCTGATTCTGTTTATTTGTGTGCTCCCTGTTTTTTTTCTTGATAAGTCTGGGGGTTTATCTATTTTGTTTATCTTCTCAAAGAAGCAGCTCTTGGTTTCATTAATTTTTTCTATTGTTTTCTTCTTCTCTATATTATTTGTTCCTGCTCTGATCTTTATTATGTGCCTCTTCTACTAACTTTGGGTATCATTTGTTCTTTTTTGTAGTTTCTTTAACTGTCAATTTAGACTTATTATTGTTTGTGTTCCTTGAAGTAAGCCTGAATTGCCATGTACTTTCCTGTAAGAATGGCTTTTGCAGCATCTCACAAATATTGGACTGCTGGATTTTTGTTTTCATTTGTCTCTTTGTATTGCTTGATATCTGTTTTAATTTGTTCACTGATGCACTTGTTATTTAGAAGCACTTTAGCCTCCATGTCTTTGAAGGCTCTTTTGTTTTCTTTGTGTAATTTTTTTCTGGTTTCACCATTGCAGTCTGAGAAGCTGCTGGATACAATTTCAATCTTTCTTAATTTATTGAGACTCCTTTTGTGGCCTAGTGTGTGATCTATTCTGGAGAATGTTCCATGTACACTTGAGAAAAATGTGTATCTTGCTGCTTTTGGATGGAGTGTTTTGTAGATATCTGTTGAGTCCATCTGATCCAATGTATTGTTCAGTGCCTCTGATTATTTATTTTCTGTCTCATTGATCTGTCTATTGATGTGAGTAGTGTGTTAAAGTCTCCTACAATGAATGTGCTGTAATCTATTTCTCCCTTTAATTCTGTTAGTATTTGTTTTACATATGAGGTGCTCCTGTGCTGGATGCATAGATATTTATGACGGTTATATCATCTTGTTGGACTGACTTCTTTATCATTATGGAATGCCCTTCTTTGTCTCTTGTTACTTTCTTTGTTTTGAAATCTATTTGTCTGATATAAGTACTACTACTCCTGCTTTTTTCTCCCTATTCTTTGCATGAAACATCTTCTTTCATCCCTTCACTTTTAGTCCATGTATGTCTTTGGGTCTGAATTGAGTCTCCTGTAGGCAGCATATAGACAGAAAGGTCTTGTTTCCTTATCCATTCTACCATGATGTCTTTTGATTGGTACATTCTCCATTTACATTTAAAGTAATTACTGATAGGTTGTACTTATTGCCATTTTACTAACTGTTTTCTGTTTGTTTTTACAGCTCCTCTCTTTTCTTCCTCTCTTACACTCTTCTCTTGTTATTTGATGGTTTTCTTTAGTGTTGTGGTTGGGTTTCTCTTTTTAATTTTTTGTGTATCTATTATTAGCTTTAGATTTGTGGCTACCAAAGGTTCAAGGATAGCTCTTGACTATATAACAGTCTGGATCAAGTTGCTGATTGCTGAATTCCAAACACAATCTCAAAGTATTGTTCTTCCTCCTACAAACTTTATGTAATAGATGTCATAATCTACACTTTTTGTGTATCCCTTGATTAATTTTATGTATAGTTAGTTTTGCTACTTTTGCTTTAATTTCATTCTTGCTTGGTAGTTAATTGGTCTCCTACCTTTATTGTGGGTTTATGTTCACCAGTTCCTATTAGCTCTAGGAAGATTTCCATCTACATCAGTCCCTTTAGCATATCCAGTAATGCTGGGTTAGTTGTTATAAATTCTTTGAGCCTTCGTTTATCTGGAAATAGTTTAAACCCCACTTCAAATGTGAATGGCAATCTTCCTGGGTAGAGAATTCTTGGTTGAAAGTCCTTCTGTTTCAGTACATTAGATATTTCATGCCATTCCCTTTTGGCCTGTAAAGTTTCTGCTGAGAAGTCTGCTGATAGCCTGATGGGGTTTCCCTTTTAAGTAATCTTTTGTCTCTCTCTGGCTGCTTTCAATACTCTCTCCCTATCCTTAATCTTTGCCATTTTAATTATTACATGTCTTGGTGCTGTCTTCCTGATGTTCCCTTTGTGAGGGGCTCTCTGTGCTTTCCATGACCCGAGTGTCTATTTCCTTCCCCAGACTGGGGAAGTTTTCAACAATTATTTCCTAAGCGGTTTTCTGTCTTGTCTCTCTCTTCTCCTTCTGGCACCCTTATTACGTGAATACTGTTTCATTTGCATTGGTCACACAGCTCTCTTATCATTTTTTCATTCCTACAGATCTTTTTTTTCTCTCTGTTCCTCAGCTTGGTTGTGTTCCTGATCTCTAATTTCCATCTCTTTGTCTCTTCTACTTGTAGCAATGTATTACTCATTCCGTCCATTGTATGTTTCATTTCAGTTACTGTATTCTTCAGCTCTTGTAGCTCTTTGTTGAAGTCCTCCCTGAGATCTTTACTACATTTCTGCAGATCAGTGAGCACATTTATGACTTTTACTTTGAAATCTTTATCAAGGAGACTGGTGATCTCCAATTCATTTAGCCCTCTTTCTGGTGTCTTACCCTGTAGTTTTGTTTGGAACATAGTCCCCTGTCTCCTCATTTTGTCAGGTTTTCTGTGTTTCTTCCTTTGCATTAGATGGATCTGCTATGCTTCCTGGTCTAGAGAGTAATGGCCTTATGAAGAAGGTGTCCTGTGGTGCCCAGAAGCTCAGGACTCTTTCCTCTCAGGTGCCTGGTTCTCCTCTGCTGTGAAGCCCCAGCTGCTGTTGGTGGGCAGAGGGCAGGGTGGCCTTTCTGTCAGCCGACAGTGGTTTATCTCTGCCTGCTGAGGCCGGTGGTTTGCCTCAGGCAGCCCTTTGTGATCACAGCAGTGGCTTCTGCTGGGATCACTGTGAATGGAGCCCTTGGGATGGGTAGGGCTACTGGGTTAACAGGGTGGGCAGGACAGTTGTACAGTGAGTTGCACACTGGCAGAGTACACCGGTTCCAGGCAGTGGCAAGTTGCCAGACTGTGGAGCATGCCAGCTCTCGGCAGTGGCGGTGAGCTGTGCGATGGAAGAGCACGCAGACCCATGGAGGCAGTGGGTCATGAGGTGGAAGGGCATGCTGGGTTTGCAGAGGTGGCACAATGTGCATGGTGGGAGGGCGCGCTGACATGCATGTGACTGGTGGTAGTTCATTGCATGGTGGGAGGCTGCACTGGTGGTGGAGTCAACTAATCACACCGCTTTGGCTCTCAGCTTCTGCACCCAGCCTGCCAATCACCAGAATCCATTACAGTGTGGACCCATGTTCCTGGAGCAGATGCCCAGCGCCAGGTGAGCAGAGTTCCTGGGCTCTTATCCCCACCCTGCTCCATTCCTCATCCTCCCGCCTGTGGGCTGGGGTGGGGGAAGAGCTTGGGTCCCTCTTAGTCCAGGGTGAGGAAATCCCTGGACAAAATTCCTCTAAAAACCAAAATCAGTCACAGGAAGAAATAAAGTTTAAAATCCATTTATTGCTTACAAAACTGCAGTCCATCCCATCTCTCCTGCTCCAGCAGAAGCCAAACCCGGCCCTCCCCCTCACCTCTGAGGTACAGATAAGCCCTCCTTGACCAGGTAATTACCCATTGATATGGAGATGAAGTTCTTTCCACCCCTGAGGATATGTAAATGCACTAAAGCCATACTTCTTTCCACCTCTGAACGTCTGTTGATATGCAGATATACTAAAGCCAGGTGAGATATTCCTGGAAATACTACAATTTGTCTCACAGGCAGCCCCTCCAGAAATCTCGCCTTACAATTTACTCGTTCTCCCTCTTCCAACCAATCTAGTAACATATAATAGCAACAGCAATAAAATCTTGATAATCCTCAAGCCAGAGTATTCAGCCTATGAAGATTCAGTAAATGTACTTTACAGCACAATCTCTCACTAAGCACAAAATATGTTTCTACACTTGTTTACTCATTCCTAACAACCATGCTAGATTGCTCACAAAACTTTGACCAAACATTAGACGAAGTCAAGCCTCTGTTTCAGCAATTTTTCTTGAAAACAACAACACAATCATGTTAATTCTCAAGCCAGAGGATTCTGCTAGGTTCAAAGTCCCATGCAGATTAAGTCCAAAGCTCGTCCAGTCCAGCCATCATGCCGCAGCTGCAGCCAGGGGGCGCATCCAGGACACAAGGACTGGAGAAGCAAGTAACGGTGATTGTGGGGGGCCCACTTTCCTGTTACTCCAGGAATACACATGAGGCCAGCTTCTAGGCCTTTTCCCCAAGGTGCCAGAAGAGCCAGCCGGTCTATGTGTTGAAATGTCCAGGGCCACATCCATTTTACTCCTAATTGCTGTGCCCATCCTTGCAACGCATATCCAATAAAGTGGGTGCCTTGATCGCTCTCAATCACCAGCAACCAGCCATAGGCTGCAAATAATGACTCTCTAGGCCCCTCTTGGTGGTTTGCTGATCTGCACAACATGCAGGGCACTCCTTCTGGGCTTCGCTGACTTTTTCAAAGGTCAATCAATGGCAAGCCCCACCGACAGGCCCACATTGTCTTTTGCCCCGCATGCAACAAACGCTGGTGTAGCCATTGGGCCACATCACAGGCAGACTTTCCTTCTAGCCAGTACACCTGGGTCAATGCTTCTGCTTCATCATTCCCTGGGGATGCCAAAGGCAAATGGCCAGTCACATGATATACGGTAGGTGTCTGTGCCATACTGAGACAGGGACCATAGATGTAGTCAGAGTAGAGTGAGGGCTTCCGGAGGGGGCAGGGTGGGATATCTGCAGTCAGAGCAATGTAACTACATGCAAGGAAAACCCTCCTGCTAAAACTCTATGTTAAACATTGAGCTCTAGAATCATTCTTCAGTGAAATCAGTTAATGTTCCCCAGATAAAGAAGAGTAGCACATGTTTTATTAGGCTAATCATTTGTAACCATGTGTAAGATTCACTTTAGCATGCTAAAAGGCCCAGGCCTCAGTGCTGTCTTTCCTCCTTCAGATCTGACAAGGTAATTCTGCAAACTGAGCAACTAACTTAGCATGTAGACCCAGCTGTAAACGGCATAGTAAAGGGCAGGAAGAATTCCATCTTAAAGATAAGATTGCATTTTAACACCCAGGAAGTTCCAGAGGAAGGATTCTTTAGCAAGTAGACAATACCTCAGCCCACCTTGGGGGCTGGGCAGGCAGCCTTTTGATATGCTCCCAGACCAAGGCGCTGGTGTCCCAGAGAGAAATCAAGGCAGGAAATTCCTTACAGTTAAGTTAATTTTTAATATTCAGAGACCACTTAACAAGTCCCCACCCGTAAGTTTTTTCATGTTCTAGAAAAATCCTCAACTGCCTATAAAACCCCCTAGACAACGCACCACTACGGACTCTCTTGTCCCCTCCTGGCATGAGCCAGGAGCTCTGTCCTTTCACTTTATCTCTAAATAAAAGCCTGTACCTTGCTCTCCTACCTTGACTGTTTGTGAAGCTCGTTCTTCGGCTCCGCAAACAAGAACCCCGGCATCATCTTTGGGGGCTTGTCTGGGATAACTTCGGAGGTGAGTATCAGCATCCAAGCCTTCCTTTTCTCTCCCTGTCCTTATAGAAGGAAGCTGTCTGTGGCACACAACAAAAGGCGCTTGTCAGCCACTTAAATGGGACTAGCCTGGCTGCCGATCTCAAAGTCTCAAGTGACACGTTCCCCTGCGTCTCCCTCAGTGGATCCCCCGTCTCCCTTGGGAGCCGGGAATGTCAGCTGAGTGGAGGCCAGGATTCCCTTTCAGAGGCATCTCCTTGGATGCGAGGGACCGAGCAAGGCCGTGGGCAACTGCGAGACTCTAGGCTGAGGCTGCACTTCAGCGGCTTCTGAAAGGCCCGCGTGTCTGGAATCAGACCCCGACAGCCCGACTGGGTATCCGTGAGGAGCACCTGTCTGTCTCTGTCTCTGACTTCCAGCCTGCTTCAGCCTGCCCTGGCCTCTGAGTGAGGCAGGGGGTGTCCCTAACTCCCTTCTAACTTCATCAATTTCACGGAACCCGATACTCACCACTGCAAGGTAGGAGACCTACGCTCCGCTCTTATTTCTAACTAACTGTACTTTTTATCTCATAAAAATGTGTCTGGGCACCCGTTAGCCACTTAAAAGACGATTAGTGTCGGCTACCAGTCTTAAGTCTCCGGTGAAAGGTTTCCCGGTATCTGCCGCTCCTTGATCCCCCGCCTCCGGATGGACGGGAATGTCGGGGAGTGGCTGAGCCGATTCCCTACTTTCCTATCCTAATCTGCGGACTCCGAGGGCAGACCGGACTAGTAGACCATGGTCCTTGGAACTTGGCTCCGGCTGATTGATCCGACGGCACTGAGTGAACCTCCAGCTAGGCTGCTGCCTATGCGAGAGTCGCAGATGACACCTGACCTCTTGTCTCTTAGATCAGATTTGTTATAGTAGGTGACTGGTGAGATAATTTCCAGGCAGTGGCAAAAACTGGTGTTTGAGAGTATAGCCCCCCCCCATAAATGT
Organism: Manis pentadactyla; assembly: GCF_030020395.1. Lineage (NCBI taxonomy): Eukaryota > Metazoa > Chordata > Mammalia > Pholidota > Manidae > Manis > Manis pentadactyla. The sequence goes on along the minus strand of NW_026644911.1, from coordinate 30,008 downwards.
CCGTGGCAGCCCCTGAATATTTCTAGCCTTAGCAAAAAGCTCCCTTGCTCCCCATTCAAAGCAGTCCTCTTAGGCCTGCGCCTCTTTCTCCTGTGTAATGTAAATGAAGTCTGTAAAGTAATCAAGCTGAAACCTGAGACCACCATGTAAATGGCTCTATTCTGTTGATCTCCTTTCCTTAGAGACAGTCGTCCTGGGGCTAGGCATTTCCTTTTCTGCAGCCCCGGAAAAGCAAAACAGGCTTGTGACTTAGATCAGGGCTCTAGCAGCAAGAAGTCACACAGTCCCTGCACTTATCAGACAGGCAGGGAGCGCTCAAGGGAAGCTCGTGCAGAGAAAACTAGGGAAACTCCCAGAAGGCGTAAGTAGGAGCACACTGGTGAGGTCCCACTAAATCCAGAGCTCCTAGGCGACTCTTGCTTAGTGGGAAGGCAAGAGGGGAATCAAGGCAAGGTGCAGGCCATGCTGGTAAGGAGTGGTTAAATCCAGTAGGCCTGGCAGAGTAGGTGATTGACCACTGTCACCCAGGCTCCAAGGAGAGGGGACACCCTCACAGAGAAAGGCCAACCAGGTGTCCCACACCTATCTTTCTCACTTCCAGGTGGGAGCTTCCTCTTCAAGTTTAAAGCCAGACACGCCTCTGGCATGCATTCTAAAGAACTGGGAGCAATTTTGATCCCCAGACCCTGAATAAAAGTGCTTTATCTTCTGCACCCAAGCCTGGCCTCAATACAAACTCTCTGATGGAGAGGCTTGGTCCCTGAGAGAAGTACACAATATAATAAGGTTATGCAGCTAAATTTATTTTAATGCAAGGAAGGAAAATAGTCAAAAGTCCCATAGACTACAATATGGAACAAGTTTTCTAAATTATTTTGGTAGAAATCTATTCTACTCATTGGGTTCATTATCTTCAAAAATTGAGAGGTTTTTAAACTAGACTCCCTGAAACAGAAGAAATTTATCTTCTGCAATACAGCCTGGCTTTAAATGACTGGAGCTAGTGTTAGGCTGGGGAAAGGAAAAACAAGGACATGCAAACAGAGCAGAGATGCCATAGGGGGAGAACAGACCAGACCCCAAAGTCCGTGCTGTGTATGGAAAGGGGACAGCTCTTCCTGAATTCCATCCTGATGTGCCAAGACCTGGATGTCAGCCTCCTCCCTCTTGGAAGGAAAAAAGTTTCTAGTTGACTATTATGTCACCTTTGGCCAATCATACCTCTCAACACCCCCCGTAAGCTAGCTTGCCCACTCCTCCCCCTCCTAATCCCTTATAAGCGCCCCACCTCCCTGACCGGGCGTGACTTCTCCGGCCTGTAGTACCCAGGCCGTGAGAACATCACCCGGGGGTATTTAAATAAATTACCTGGCCCTTTGTTGCCTCTCTTTGCCTGTTTATTTTGGCTAGAATTTATCTTACAGCTAGAATTGTACTTGCATTTCATTTCCAGCCACCTGGAGGAGACCCACAGTCCCTATCAGTTCAGAGCCTTCATCAGCCCTGTTAGTCTGGGGCCATCTAAACCTTAACCCAGTTAGATAAACTGCTCGCCTGTAGAGTGTATTCTTGAAAACTGAGATACTTTTAGTCAAATAAGCTAAAAAGAAAGGCAATTGGATATCAGTAACTCAAGTCTCTGTGTCAGTTTATCTGTCTGTGTATGTTATTTTTATGAAGAGTGTTGCTAACTGTAGTCATTATGTCTCAGTCTGCATGTTTGTGTGTCTAAGCGTGTAGATGAAAGATTTTTCTACCTCCGGATGGTATTAATGAAATTTATTTAAAGACAAGCGCTTGTAAAAACTGGGCAGTCTAAAATTTCCAGAAAATTCTAATAGAAAATATTAAGCATTAATGCTAATTTAAGTTGAACTGAAATGGACATGTCCTTATGGTTATCAGCTGCCTCAGTTTACCTAAAGTTATTTAAGATGATGTTACCTGCTAAATCTTTCAAGAATAAAATGCTTAGAGGCTTGACTTTGTCTAATATTCAGTAAAGGTTTTGTAAGTAGCCTAGCATAATTGTTAAGAATGAATAAACTAAATGTAGCAAGTGAACTTAATAGTAATTGTGTGTTACAGTGTGTATACCTACCTACAGCCTTAGACTCTTTGTGGTAACCTAAAACCTTAAAGTTTTACTAAGTTAAGAAGATATACTTTGTGCTTAGTGAGAAATTGTGTTGTAAAGCTCATAGTTACAGAAATTATAAAATGTTCATAAATTTGTCAATCTAAAGAATGCTAGTGTAACAGTTTACCATAGCCTGCTTCTCAGTGTTTACTAAACATTACGGTACCTAATAGTTTTAAGTTCTAATAGTTAACTTTGATATTTCCAGAGGGCCCCTGGAACATGTCAGAGGAATTTTTTCTCATTGGAGAAAGCATTTGGCTAATTTGTCTTATATAAATACCTGCTTAATTACCTGGAAAGCACTGTCAAAGAGAATGATGCTAAACTTTGTTACTGAATGTTTTGTGTTACAAAAGTACCAGAATTTCCTTATGTCAACTGTCTTACAGTAAGCTCTCATCAGATCTTTAACCACTGTCATTTGTAAGTCTTTTGTCATTTTATAGTCACTGTTTTATTACTCCTAAACTAGTAAAGAACTAGATTTCAGCAGAACAAGTATTGGTTACATAGGATTAAGTAAACTAAGGAAGATGATTTTGTGGCTTTTTGTTTCAAATGTTGCTGATAAAGTGTTTTAAGCTTGTTCTCTTAAGCTGACAACAGTTTAGTAAATGACCGTCTTTATAAGCAGAATTGAAACATTTCTCTCTCTCTACCTGATCCCTCCAGAATTTAAAAACTCTCAGTGACTATTTTTATATTTCATGGCAGTATGTTTATTTGCATAAGTTCAATTACCCATTGATATGGAGATGAACTTCTGTCCTGAGGGTATGCAAATGAACTAAAGCCATACTTCTTTCCACCTCTGAATGCCTATTGATATGCAGATATACTAAAACCAGGCAAGATATTCTAGAAATATTACAATTTTACCTACAGTCCTATTCAGTCACGTCTCTGCCACTTTACACTTTTCTATGTGGTCTTTTCTTCTTCCCCAGGTGTAGGTGTTCTGTTCTGCAGTCTTCAAGTCATTGTCAAGTTTAATTATATATGCTGTAGGTCCTTCCTTGGTGTATGTGTGGAAGGTTTCCAACTTGCCTTCCTACTCCGCCATCCTGATCCCCTCCAATCTGCATGAATTCATTTTGCTATGAGTTTCTAAAGGTGAGACTGATATACGATCTCCTGTAAATCAGAGCAGGTCTGGGAATGACCTACTTACCCTCAAATAATTAAGCACGCGTTCCCTTAGAATCGGCATCTTTGAGCAGTGCACACTCTGAACACTCCTACACATCAGACTTAGAACTTCGTGTTTCTTAAATTAAATGCCTCACAGAGCCCTTCCCTCTAAATTAACTTGCCACTCTTAAAGGGCCAGTGATCGAGACCTAATGAGAGGATATCTGGTTCATGAACCCTGTAAGTTTCATGACAGACTCTGACTCACAAGTTTCTCAATTTTCATCATCTAATTCCATTGGCTGCCAAATTATTTCATTTTTTGAGTGTTACTATTTTAAATTTTGATTTCTAGGGTTCATTGCTAGTATATAGAAAAAAAATTTGTTGTGACTTAAATGATCTTGTTAAACTCACTTATTAGTTGTTTTTTTTTTGTAGACTTTGGGATGCTACTTGCTGTTGTCTTTGTGAGAACACATGTGCGTGTGTGTATGTGTGTGTGTGTAACTCTAGGGACTCTGGGTGTGGAGCTGAGGGTGGTGGAAAATGAGCTACCCAGAAACATCACTCTCATCCTCCCATCCCTGCAGCCTCAATAGTCCTTAAATAGACCTCAGCGCTGGGCGAGGTATTGGCCTTCACATAATTCCTGTGGGGAAGGAGGCAGATGAGAAACTGAGGCCAGAGAAAGGCTCAAGAAGGCCCAAGGAGTGAGCGGCAGGGCGCGGGCCAGAACCCAGGGCTCCTGTTCCCTTCTCCATCCCAATACTGTCCCTTTGCTGTGTTGGGTAGTTGGCACTTCCAGACTCCAAGCTGAGAGTGTCCTGACTGAACAAGTGTGACCCAGGCATTGGCAGCCAGAATGGAACTTCTCTCAGCGCCTTTGGCAAGGACTTGATGAACGCCTGCTTTCTCCTTTCCAGATGAAAGTTTGAGGATATGGGGATTCCTCTTGTTCTCTCTTCCCTCTGCTCTCCCTCCAGGCAGGGAAAACACCTGCTAGCCACTCCATCTTCCCATGGAGACAAGCCTCAGTGGCAGAACCCCAGCTGGCTCCAGCCCCTGTGCTCCTCCCTTGGTGCTTTCTCAGAGGGGACATGCAGCTTGGAGAACAGATGTTTGCCACTGGAGGGCCTGGGAATGCAGTTCCCAAAGATGTGTGCAGGGGTCCCTCTGATGCTAAAATTCTCAGCAAGAGTTGCAAGCATCAGTGTTTCAAATGCTCTGAGTTTAAGGTTTTGGGAATGTGAGATTCTGAGATTCTGAACTCTAGACTCTGTGGTTCCAAGATTCGACAGTTTTGTTACTGCGCAATTCCAAGATTGCCTGAGTCAAGTGTTCCAGATGCCTGTTGAAGGGACATGCACACAGAAGGATGAGGTTTGACTCTGACACTGGATGTGAAATTATGTGTGTGTGTGAAAATAAAGGGGGTGACCCTATGGATCAGTCCATATGCCCCCCACTTCCAGAGCAGGAAGCAGCCAATTCATGGAACCCACATTGCCAAACACACACATCAGAAATTGAGAAATTTGTGAATCAGAACCTGTCATGAAACTTGCAGGGTTCTCAGCCTCGATATCCTCTCACTGGTTCTCAACCACCAGTCCTTCAAGAGTGGCAACTTTTGGAGGGGTGAGGTCTGTGTAGCATTCGATTTGACAAACAAAGATCTAAGTCTCGTGTATGGGAGTGTTCGTAGTGTGCACTGGTTAAAGTTGCCACTTCGAAGGGTAGAACATATGCTAAGTTATTTGAGGGTAAGTAGGTGATTGCCAGACTCTTAGCTGAGATTTACATCAGGTGGCAGATCCAAAAAAGGAAGCCTCACCTTCAGAAACTCAGAGCAAAATGAGTTCATGCATACATTGGGAGACATCACTGCTCATCATATACGTGCACACACACAAACACACGTACGTGGCTATGCCGTGACCACAGTTCTCCTGGCATTTCTAAAAGTGTTTTTCTCTCCCACCCATTTCACTAAGATGTTTGACTCTGTTTAGAGTGGCCTTATCTGGTGGTGGTAGGGAGGCACAAGTATACCCAGGCATCCAAAGTGTGCATGAGTGTGCACAAGTGTGTAGGGACGCCAGGCCAGCTGCCTGCCAGGGCTCTGGGAAAAAAACCCGTGATAGAGCTGTTCACATTGCATACTAATATACGGTTTGTGTATTTCACTTGAGGAAGGGGTTCATTTTAAGCATCTGTCGTAAGGACCCTGGGGCTAAGACAGCCATCCCCCGCGGTTCTGTGTTCCCCTGCGTGCTAAGAGCTCTTGTGTCCCATGGGACCTCCGCTACAGACTTAACCATGCTGTACCTCAGCTCTGTCACCTGCAAAAGGGGTTCAAACGCTGTTCCCCATTCCATAGGTTTGTGAGAATTCGGTGAGGTGAGCGTTTAATGCTTTTAGCACAGAGCTGACACAGAGCATTTGCTCAAAAAATAGTACCTGTTATTTCCCTCTTGTTCACAGTATAGTGAGTTTCCTTCCTCGCATCCCACCTCCGAAGGGTCCATAGCACGATGCTCAGAGCCCACTGTGCTCCGCCCCTCGGCCCCGCCCCCCGGTGCCCCGCCCTCCCCTTGCTCCTCCCACTAGCCCTGCCTCCCTAGCCCCGCCCCGGCTCAGCGAGGCTGGAAGCTCATGGTGTAGGTGCGCGGGATGGTGGCAAAGCCCACACATTTGGGGGAGACGTCGATGTCCCGGGGCGACTGCGGGGACTTGAAGCGGAAGTTCTGCATGATGGTGGTGAGGAAGAGAAAGAGCTCCATTCTGGCCAGGCCTTCTCCGAAACAGTTCCGCTTTCCTGAAGAGACGGGGGGAGGGGCGGCCGCGGCCTGTAATCCCTGCCGCCTCGCCCACGACCCACCCCGGCCGCATCACCCCGGGGAGGGGGGCCTGAGAAGCCTTCAGGGAGGTCTCTCCCGCTGTGAGCCTCAGTTTCCCTCGTCCGTGGGATGGGCGTGAGCCACACCACCAGGCTGGGGCAGTGGGAACCTTACATGACCCTTTCCTCAAGTACACACTCAAATATGGCTGCTGTGCTGTCGTCTCCTTTCCTACCAATCTGAAGATTTTAAGTGACTCGACTCTGGGTCCTGATTTCCCTCCTCTCTGAAAGGGGTGCCAGCGTCCCTTCCTCTTGTCTGGGCCCAGGTACTTGGTGGTCATGTGGACTGCAGCTGGTTGGCTCCAGGGCAGATTGTAAGAGGAACTTCCAGGCTGGAGGGGCCTGGGATGAAGGAGGCCGCTGCGGGTTCGGGGGTGGCTTGGCAGCAGGCAGTGGTCTCTTACCGATGGAGAAGGGCACGAAAGCATCACTCTTCTTAAACTGCCCCTTCTCATCCAGGAAGTGCTGGGGCTTGAAATCTTGGGGGTTGGAGAAGAACTTGGGGTCTCTCAGCACGGAGCCCAGCATAGGAAACACCTCGGTGCCCTGATGGGGAGGAGGTGAGGGGTTCATATGGAGGAGCGGTGTTGGGAGTGCTGACACCACACTGGGTGGGGTTGGAGGGGGAATTCTGTGTCCCAGGTGAGGAGAAAGGGGAGGCATGGGAATGGGGTCCTCTGAGGGAGAAGATGGATGTCCCTACGCAGGAGGTTTGGCAGGCATGGGGTTCGTGTTCCCTGAGAAGGGGAGTCTGAGACATGGGCGCTGTGTCTCTAGGGACAGAAGGACTGGGGGACTTGCAGTTCATGTCTCCCAAGGAGTGGGTTCAGGGGTGATGGTGTTCATGTCCCCTGAGACAGGATGTTTGGGACACATGGGGTTCATGTCCCTCCAGGCAGGATGACTGGGGGACATGAGTCCGTGACCCTGGGGCAGGAGACAGGCGAAATGATATTCATGTCTCCTGAGGCAGGGGGCTTGGCGAAATGCGGTTGATATTCCCTGAGGCAAAAGGTCTGGGGGAGACACGGGAGCAGGAGCTCTGAGTGGGAAGGTGGAGGGGGCAGGTGTTTGGGGAAGCCTTTGTCTGAGGGAGGGGGACCAGGGCTGGAGAGTCTGTAAGGGGAGAGGGATGCTGGGTCACAGCAAGTGGGTGGAGGTCCCTCTGGGCAGGTCGGCCCTGCACCTTAGGGAGGAGGAAGTCCCGAAACTTGGTGTCCTTGGTGACTCTGCGAGCCAGGCCCATGGGGATCATGTCTCCGAATCTTTGGATCTCGTGGATCACGGCGTCTGTGTAGGGCATCTCGGCCCGGTCCTCGAACTTGGCCTGACGGTTCTTGCCAATGACCCGGTCAATCTCTTCATGGACTTTGGCTGGGGGAGGAGGGAAAATGTGTTTAGGCATCTAGGGGTCTCAGGGCAGGGACGGTAGTCCAAATGTGTATAACGGGATTATGACATGCATGACATCTATGTGTGACATGGATGTGGACCACTCAACACAGACGTTGGCCATGTGCATTGTGGGTGCAGGTCCTGTTCACCTGGTCCTGCCAGAATCACAGGGGAGGCGTGAGGGAGGCGTCTCGGGGAACGATCGTGAGCCGGCTGTGGGCACCCAGTGGGCTCAGCACAGCAGCTGTTTACCAAGCACTTAAGGTATTTTCAATATTTTGAAGGCTAGAGAAACTGGGTATCAAAATATCACCTAGTCGCTGGATAGTGGGGCATGTTTGACGGTCCGGATATCGCGGACAGGTGAACACACTGCAGAAGGCCCAGGAATTTAGAGGTTTTATGTCCCCCTTTTCCTGCCCCTCCAACCTTACCCTCCACATCTGGGTGCTTCATGAGCAGCAAGAAGCCATATCGCAGGGTTGTGCTGACGGTCTCGGTGCCGGCAAAGAAAAGGTTCAGTGTGGTGAGCACCAGGTTCTTCAGGTTGAACTCTGCATTGGAATTCTTCCCCTCCTGCAGGGAGAGAGGGTGTCGGGCTGAGCCTCCTCTCCTCAGGGCTGTCAGGGCCCTTCAAGGGGAGGGAGAGGTTTCCGTTGACCCAAATCTCTTAGACGCAGACCGCCTTGGACAGAGGGAGCCTTCCTCTGCCCGCCTCGGCTGTGACTGTTCAGTGGTAGAAATATTAAGAAAGAGAGGGAAAGAGGGACACAGTGAGTGAGAAAGAGGGACAGGGACGGCATGACAGAATGAGGCAGAGAGACGTGAAGAACTTTAAGCTACAGCACCCTGTCCCTTCACTAGAAGTCTTGCCGCTTACTATGGAGAAATCCTTCCCCGGATCGTTTCACCTTGAACTTAGACTCTATAAAGCCCCAACTCCTTTCCTCACAGAAGGAAGACTGACATCCAGAGGGTGGGGACCCTCCAACAGTAAACCCAGTTCACCTGACAGGTGTGTCTGATAGCGAGGAAATGAAAGGTAAGAGAGCACAGCAGCTAAAAGCACCAGCCTCAGAGTCCGAGAGAGCTGGGTTTGAGCCTGGGTGCCCTGCCTCCGCACTGTGTGGCCTCAGTCAGCCCACTGATACTCTCTGGGCCTCAGTCTGCTCATCTGTACAACTGGGGTCCTAATAGAGCCTCCTGCAAGAGCTGTGAGTGTGCAATAGGTGAATACGGCAAGGCACTAAAGGAGCGCCTGGTGCTGGGAAGTGTGCACAAGTGCTGCGCTTATGACTCCCACGCGCATGCCCCGCCCGGCGGGAGGGCTCAGGAGGTGGAACAGTGATGGTTAGCTACACTGGGGTTCGGCAGATTATTAGGGTGTGTGTGGGGAGGGGAGTAATTTGAATAGACCCCTGCTGTTCTCCACCCACATCCGATTTCCATCTGCCTGGCTTGGGACCTCTGGGCCCTGGCCGCTGGGTGTACCTCCCGCATGCGGATGAGGAAGGAGTCGATGAAGTGCCGCGGGGAGTTGGGGTCCAGGGTGCGCTGGTTCTCCTCCACTTTCTTGGTTACGAAGTCCTCCAGGCCCAGCAGTTCCTTGAATGCCTGATGCTGTGGTCCTGGCAGGTGGTTCATCACCGAGGAGAACATTTCGTAGAGCTGAGGGTGGGGAGAGAGGAGAGGAGACAATGAAGGGCAGTTTCAGTGGCCAGGACCCAGTGGGAGTGGGACCTGTCCAGGAGAAGAAAGACACTAAGATACATGCGCCTGTCAGGTGTTTAGGTATTTAGATGAGGCTAGGTGGGAATAGATCCCTAAGTTTCCACAAGAGGTTACTGTGAGGGCCCCTGTCCGAGGATTGAGATGGATAGGGACACATACCACGGTTTCTGATGTTAGAGGAGGCTGGATGGGAGCAGCACATGGAGGTGTCCCTCTACTTGTGTTAGGTTGGGTAGGGCGACACCTATCTAAGGTGTCGAGCTATTCAGGTTGGACTGAAATGGGGGCACCACGTCTCTAGGTGTTTATACATTCAGATGGGCTCAGCTGGAGACTACTCTCCTGATATTTAGGGGATGTGGATTTGAGGGCATCTGTACAGGGTTCAAGTCCTAACGTGGGGCTGGTGTGCAGGGGCTCAAATGTTCGGGTGTTCTGATATTCACATGAGTGATAGGGTCACCTCTGTAGGTGTTTGGGTGGTTGGGAGACACATCCTAGGTGTTTGGGGAACCATCTGTCCAGGTGGGGGGATCTTGGTTGTGGTACCTGTCCAGATGAGGAGATCGTTAAGTGTGCTGGGTAGTGGGCATTTATCCGGATATTCCAGTGGGCTGGTTTGGGGCACCTGTGCGCTACCAGTGCCTGTGATGGGCTGCGTTTAGCAGCACAAGGTTCTCAGGAGGTGGACTGAGGTGGTCACTTGTCTGGGAGTTAAGAAACTCAGATGGGAAGATGGACTATCTTAACAGGGAGTACGTGTAAGATGGGCGGGGCAGAGCCAGGTGGGTCGGGTTACCTGCCCTCTGGATGTCGCTGTGAACTGAAAGCTCCCCAGCATCATACGCAGCAGCGACAGGAACTCTTTGTCCTCGTAGTCAAAGCGGTCCCCGAAGACAATAGAACTGATGACGTTGGAGACAGTTCGGCTCAGGAAGAAGGTGGGATCGATGAAGGCGCCTGGGGAGGGCGGGCCGCAGAGGGACAGCGATCTGTGAGTCAGTCGGTGATCAGCCCAAAGTGCAGCCCCAGGGCCCAGAGCTGGGAGCCCGACCCCCAGCCACAAACCCGTCCCTTCCGGGGCCAGAACGCGCGTCCGCCCCTGCTGTTTCCCTCCTGGTGCCGCACAGTGCGGGGTCCCCGGCTCACCGCGCGTGCCCCGGAGGGCTTCGACGAGGAAGCCCGCCTCCTCCTGGATGCGCTCCTCGATGCCGCGCTTGCCCACGCCGAAGTCGCGCAGCGTGGTGATGGAGAAGCGCCGGAGCTGTTTAGCGCGCTCCCCGTTGCTGAAAGCCACGCCTGTGGGGGAGAGTAAGATGGGGAGGGGCCCCGAGGGGCGGGGGCAGAGGGAGGGGAGCTGGGCCGAGAGGGGGGAGCTGGAGAAAGGTGGGTATAGTGCAAGGCGGGGGAAGGACAAAGACAGACACACCAGAGGAGCAACACCGAAGGAGAGAGATGCCGTGTTGGGAGAAAAGAATCGGGAGAGAAGCAGGACATGCGCAGACAGACAAACACAGGGACCCTCGGGTAGACAGAGCTGGAGGCGGAGAGGGGGGAAGTGAGCTACGTGCGGATCTGGGATTGGAATTAAAAAGGTGAAGGATTCTAAAACTGAGATGGCATGGATTGAAAAATAGGGAGAGAGAACACAGGGGTTGTGGAGATGAGAGACTGTTACCAGGAGATGGTGGCATGGGGATTAGGACGCAGAAATAATGTCAGATTCTAAAACGGGACGACAAGTGAAGGAGAAAAAGCTAAGACGGGCGCAAATGGACATAATGGCCCAGGGTTCCCAGGCAGAACTTGTAAGAGATTCAAAGATTCACCTAGTGAGAAAGAACAGGGACATGGGGCCGAGAACCAGCGAGAACTAGAGACACAGAGAGTCCAGTCAGGTTAGACAGGATGGGACAGACAAGGTGCAGCAAGGTGTGTGCCACAGCCCGGAACGGGCAGGGGTCAGGAGGGGATCGCTGGGCAAACCAGCCCTCAAACCTCCCTGACCAGAACCCCCACACCCTCACCCCAATCCCCCTCACCGTAGCCTTTGAAGAGCCAGTCAAACGTTGCCTGCTCGCCCCTCCCGCTGAATTCCTCAGCCTGGTCCACCAGCGCCTCCTTCACAGCCTCGTGTCCACACAGCACCACGATCCGCCGGGGCCCCAGGTGGACGGTGAACACCGGACCATAGCGCTCGCTGATCTGGTGGAGGTGGGTTGTGTGGTTACGGGGAGCAGCCCCTGCTGGGCACTGGCCTCTGCCCAGTCCGCAGGTACTGGATGCATTTCCCCCAGGTTTGACAGTCAAGGGACAGGCACCCCAGGAGCTGGTCTGTCCTGGCAGGGACCCTGCTGCTGAGCCTTCAGAACTCCCCTGTCCTAAGACTCTGGTCCACCCAAGTCCCTGCCACAAAGTCCCCACCACACTGAGCAGGCCCCCCGCCCCCCGCAGTGCACCCGTCTCCCCGCCTCCTGACACCTTCATGAGCGAGTTGTACATCTGCTCTGTGTTCAGCTGCAGGTAGTTCCCGATGAAGGGCAGTGGGGTGGGCCCGGGAGGCAGCTTCCCCCAGACCTTCCTCTGCCGCCAGGCGGACATCAAGACCAGGACGGTCAGGCAGGCAAGCAAAGCCACCAGAAGCAGCCCCGAGGCCAGCATGGTGGCACCGAGGGTGGCAGTGAGATGGTGATGGCTGGGATGGTTTGCCTTTATACCACCTGGGAGAGGACGGACTTTGGTCCAGATTATATAACTGTGTCATTTCCCCTCCTGACTACACCCCCAGCCGTGCTCCCTGCCTAGCTGAGGACACAGGGGAGGAGGAGGGGACACCAGGGCAGATCAGCAAGGAGTGGCCCCAAGACTGACTCTGTGGCCCCTCGGGAGGGGGCTCCCAAGAGCTGTGGACGTGCGAGGAGGCAGTTGGCAGATTCCAGAACTGAGCATTTTAGAGGAATTGCAAGTGGGCGTTTCTGAACTTTGTATTGGGGTCTCACAGTGAGAAGGAACCCAAAAGTTGTGTTTTTGGGGGTGTTGAGAAATAAGAATCCAAAGGTCTAGATTTATGGGTATGGGATGATACAGGATGTGGACTTGGGGGTCTTTCCTGAGGAGAGATGCAGGGGTCAGGGCCTCAGGAGGGAAGAGTCCAGGGACTGGGTCTGAGGGTATCGGGTGAGGAAGGCCCTTGGGCTGTGAGTGTGGGTCTCTGGGGAGAGAAGCACGTGGAGACTCATGAGTCAGCACACGACCGAAGGGGCTGTCATGTTTTTGTTTGGACACACTGCTGCCTCTTGATGCTCAGAATCCTCTTTTAAACTTCAAAGCAAGGCCGGGATTCATGTCAGAGAACTGCCAATCCTTTTTGGGAAAGGGGTAGAAGTCCAGAGTCACATTCGAGTGGAACTTTCCACAGAACAGAAGAATCTCAGGGTCGCAGTTGGCAGAGGGACTGGGCAAGACTGGGGCATAGTAGTGACAACCCCCAGTGTGGTGTCAGAAATCCCAGCTGTCTCAAGAGTCATCATTTGCAGAAAGAGCCACTGGCCTCCTACCTGAATCCTTAGGAGAGCTTGGTATGGTGATTATATCATTTCATTCATTATTGTTATTACTAGTATTTCCCATTTATACATGGGTACATGGAGGGCTGAAAACAGAGTGGCAGGGGCACCAGTGGGCTCCCGTCTCTCCTGCTCTGTTACCCTTATTCCCCGTTCCTGGGGCCGCGTCTCCCCACCACGGAAAGGGAGCATTTGGGAAGACAGTCATAACTGGGGGCACGTGAAGTTCCCTTCAGGCGGGATTCCTGGCTTGTCAGGGCTGCTGCCAGAGGGCACAGGGAGCTATAGCAGGAGAGAGCCGGGTAAACTGCAGTGTTGGGAACAGACATGGGCTCTGGTTTGCTGACAGTGGAGCCGAGGAACGTGAGTGGCCCGGCTGGCCTACTCTGCCGTCCCTGGCATTCCGCCTCAGTGAGGGCGCTTCCTGTTGGTGAGCACTCATTGTGAAGGTCAAGTCTATGTCTGCCTGATCGTATCCAGTCTCTAGCGGTGGGGCTGGATCATTATTATCCTCAGTTTGTGGTTCAGAAGACAGAGACTCCCTAAAGCCACTTGCTCCAGGCCTCACGGGTAGTAAGTGAGGGAGCTGGGGCTTGAACCTCCTCCCTTCCCCCCCATTCACTGGCCTCACACACCCTGGGGGCCCAGAGGCCAAGTTTAGCAACAGGTGGGTGCTGAGAACGGTGTCAGCACTGGACACGGACACTAACTGGCAGGTTCTGCTCTCACATCAGGTAGGCCCGTGGCGGGAGGGGCGTCCTGTTGGCACTGAGCTTGCCCCCGGGTCAACACTAGGATTGAACGCCAGTTGCCACTGACCTTGATAAAGGAGAACATTAATAGAGGCACCTCTGGTGCCAAGAAGGCTCTGAGCCTTGGCCCAGGTGGCTTTGAGTCTTGTCCCGAGGGCATAAGGGTGGGGGCACGTGGGCTGTGAGGCTGGTCCCAGCAGCTCTGACAGGGGCCCCAGGCCGATGCTGAGACAGGTCCTATGAAGGCCTGAGGGGGACCACGATGGGCTTTGGGCGGGCTCTGATGGCTGGACCCCTCTGCTTACGTGCCGCCTCTCACCCTGGGCGAGTGCAGGTGGGTGAGGCTGGCACTCTCGGGACTGGCATCTTGCTCAGAGCAATCCAGGCTGCTGAGCTCCAAGTCCCTGTGGGGAGGGAACACAGGCAGAGAAGAAAGCAGAGAGAGGCAGGTTGTTTGTTAGTCTTGGAAGGGGAAGAGGAGGGGAGGAGGATTAGCACAGGCCCTGCAGGTCTCAGCCCCCCTAATCCCGGTCACCAGCCTGCACCTGGGCCGGGTGCACCCTGCGCCCCTCCTCTTCCCCGTGTTCCTTGACCAGGAGAAAGGTAGATGTCTGAGGGGTTTGTTTCTCAGTGAGGTTGGCACCAGAAAGTGCACTGAGTGTCAGACAGGCTGCCATGAGCTGGGCTTGAAGGGGGTGGGCAGGGCTAAGCTGGAAGAAGTCCTTGGGGACAGAGAGGTCCAGGGAGTTAGGGCTGTTCATGGCCCTGGAACGTGGAGGGAGAGATCGGTGTCAGTCAGCACACGCCTTACCTCCCAGAGGCGGGACACGTGCCGGGGTGCGGTGGCCGAGTATTGGCTTCCAGAGTGACCTGGTGGTGAGCCCAGGAAAATCCCTTCCCTTGCTGGGCCTCAGTTTCCTTTTGTGGACACTGGTACAGCCATTAAGAGCAGGATTAAGCATGGATTAGATTCCCTTATCCCTCTCTTTGTTGTGTGACCTTGGACAGGTAATCTCACCTCTCTCAGCCTAAATGGGGCCAATGATAGTACCTACTTGTTAATGTATTTTGGTGAGCAGTCATTGGTTTAATACGTGTGAAGTACGTGGCAGTAAGTGTTCCGTAAACATTAGCTGTTCTTGTTATTAATGGCAGGATGAAGGAGATGGATAAGGGGTTCTCTAACAGTCCTCCCTCAGCACAGCTGAGCCTGAGCCCTGGAACTCTGAATAGGAAATCGATCTGCTGGGTGGCCTCCTGGAAGCGTGGTGGGTTAGGCAGTTCTGAAGAAGGACGGGCCAGGCTTAGACCCTTGGGTTGTTCTGGTGGGCATGGAGCCCTGCATGGACTTTTCCCATCTCTCTTTCTCCACCTCTGCCCCTTGTTTCTGAGTCTGTCTTGCTCCTTCTCCTTCCCTGCAAGTCAGCCTGCCCTCCACCCTGTCATGTGCTTCTCCATCTTTATGTCTTGTGCCCTTTTGTCCAGTGGGTTCTGCTCAAGGCCTCTGCCATGTTTCCCCTTAAGTTTATATCTGTGTATGTGGGTCATGCTGGGTGCGTGCTTGGGGTGTCTCTGAACGTCTGTCTCCATGTATGTTTCAGCATGTCCACATAGACGTATGAATGTATGCATAAGCCTGTCTTTGTGGAGGGTGTGTTTGTGCATAAGTGGACATCCATACCTGTTTATGTCTATACATGCACATCTGTGTGAATGCACAACAGGGTTTGTGAGTGTCCATGCCGGTATCCCTCAATGCATGCCAGTTGCAGCATCTGAGATTCACCACAGCACAGATTCCCACCACCCCAGTCTGTGGGAAACACGAGTACTCACTTTGGGATATGCCTTTTGGGGGATATCTGCATGTGTGTGTCTCTGTGTCCTTCCTGATGCATGACTGTGTATTCACATCTGCAGGTGTGCGTGCATATCTGGTGCTGTACATGAGTGTGTGGGTGTTTTTGCGTGTGCATTCAGGTGCAGGATGTGGGCACATGGGCCACCTTGTATACATGTTTCTGAAATCTGTTTGGATTCACATAGCCCTGGCCCAGCTCCAGTTCCTTTCTTACAAAACAACTAGCTTCCTTTTTTCTCAGGGTTTTACCAGCCTGAGTATTAAATGGTCACACTAGTTTTAAAAAACCTCCAGATCACAGGTGTGTCCTGAGAGCATTCTGAGGTAGGTCACTCCCCTTCAGATTGACTTAAATATCCTCTCTGAAAATTTCTTTCCCACGGCCTTACCACCGGATTTCTAACCATTCAATAAATTTAACAAATTCAAACAGAGTTTGGCTAAAGCTCACCAAATGCACTGCTACTTGCCAGCCTGTGCTGAGAGATGCTGAGGACACAGGGGTACCCAAGACAGCCCTGGGCCCGGCCCTCCTGGAGCCCTCACTCCAGAGAGGGAGACACTCCAGTGAGCAGGCAGTGACAGCTCAAAACAGACAGTGCTGGAATGAGAAGACCCAGGCCAAGGGGCCCTGGCTGGATGGGGGAGGCACAGGCCAAAGGGCGAGGAATTGGGGGCACAGGTGTGTATAGGAGCCCACAAATGGCCCCTGATTCAAGCTTGGAGGTTCAGGGGAGCCACTAGAGGGCTAGGTAGGGATTTCCATGGAAGGTTAGGGAGCGTTCTGGCAGAGCCATCAGCTTGTATAAAGGGCGGGGGTCCATGGAGCCTATGGTTGAGTGCACTTAGCGTGTAGGACTCCAGGGCCATGTCCCCGAATGAGGCTGGAGCCATCAGCCAGAGTCCGACCTGGTGGACCATATGGAACCTGGGGCGAGTTTGGACTCTGTTCTAAGACAATGGGAAGCCACACAAGGATTTTTAGCAGGGGGACAAAATGATCAGATTTGTGTTTTAGAAATATTCTTCAGATTTTGGGGGAAGAGGAGACTCAAGGTAAAAAAATGAGGAAGTGGCTTCTACAGGCATCCAGTGAGAGAGGAGAGGCCATAGGAGGGGGTGGTTGGAGAAAGATATGGGAAGAAGAACGAATTCTTATCTGGTTCCGTGTTGGCAGTGCAGGGTAAGGACGAGGGAGGGGGCCCAGGGTGGGGGAGAGATGGTAGTGTCATTTACTGGTTTGGGGACACAGATCTGAATAGGAAATTGATCTTCTGGGTGGCCTCCTGGAAGCCTGGTGGGTTAGGCAGTTCTGAAGAAGGATGGGCCAGGGTTAGACTGTTGGGTTATTCTGGTGGGCATGGAGCCCTGCGTGGGACTTTGCTTGAGGCTGGAGATAATGAGTTGAGCTTTGGACACGTTGGTGAACCAGTCATGGTCCCAGTTCTTAGGGATTTCACAGACTAGTGGGAAAGCAAGCCCAGATAAATTAAAGTCCTTACTGATCCCATTGGTAATAATTAGTAATTGTTGGTGATAATTTACTGATTAGGTTGAGGACTGGGAAGGTGTTGTAGAGGAGATGCCCTTTGAACTGGGTCTTGTGGGACGAATTTCTAGGTAGGGGAAGAGAAGAGAGCGTACAGGCAGAGAGAGCCGCACAAGCCAGGCCTTGGACATGGGACGTGGCTGGAGCAGGGCAGATGTATTTGACATCTAAACCCCCTGCTCCCTCTGCCAGACTCATCGATCAGCTTTCTATCCTCTACCCCCTAGGCTGACCCAAGATTCTCAGGAAAAACATGGCTCGTGACCATAAGTGTGCCTGAAATCTATGACCCTGTCCCAGATAAGAGTCTTTTTTCTAACTGAAGTAAAATTGACATAATGTAATTTTAACTCTTTAAAGCAAACAGTTTGGTGGCATTTAGTACATTCACAGTGTTAAGAAACTACCACCTCTATTTCCAAAGCATTTCTAAATAAGAATCTTAAGTGATCCTTCCTGTTTTAAACTTAAATACTAGTACTGCTAATAGTGATACCGTTCACTGAGCTTATCTTACTGGGTGAAGTGTGAGCTTGATCTTATTGAAGCCCTCACAGGAAGCCTATGAGGTTAGCATTTTCATCCCCATTTTGCAGATGAGTTAAGTGAGGCCTGATGAGTTGGAAGTGAGTTGCATTGGGTTCCACAACTAATAAGGGTGGAGCCCAGCCATGGCATTGTGTGACTAAATTTCGTTCTCTTACAACATGGATGGATCTAGAGGGTATTATGCTCAGTGAAATAAGCCAAGTGGAGAAAGATACATACCATATGATTTCAGTTATTTGTGGGATATAAAAACAATGCAAAACAGAGGGAACAAAATAGCAGTAGACTCATAGACACTGAGATGTGACTAGTGGTTACCAAGCAGGAGGGGTTGGGGCAGGTGGGAGGAGGGTGAGGGGAATAAAGGAGCACAATAATTTACAATCACATTGGGCTTCACAGCTCATAAGGGTAGTGCCTAGTCATGGCATTGTGTGACTCTAAATTTCACGTTGTTAACCACCACTCTGGCATGCCAAGCCCACCTTTTTGCTTTATGCATATCAGAAAACTGTCCCTAATATCCTGCAGCTTTTGAAAAACTTCCCTGTAAGCCTGAAACAAAAGATTCCAAAATGTTAAAAAATAAAAATAGAAAAATATCTCTTCATGGGAGGGAGACTTGACCTTTTGTTGTTTTTGTGTTCCTTGAACTTTAACCAAAGACCTGATTAACCAGTTTTACCACCCAGCTGTTGGCAGTGATGTGGAGAGCGAGCCTGGCAGACAGGAGGTTTTGGTCAGAGAGTGAACTGTTTGTATTTCAGATTTCGGAGTGATGACAGGGCTTAGGGTAAGGCTGAGGGAGCGCTGGCTGAAACAGAGTCAAGGAGGCCAGTGAAGAGAAGAAAGTCAAGGTTCTTTCTGTCTGATGGTTTGTGCAAATCCTGCCCGTGGCCGCTGATGTGCCTCCTTCCAAGGAGAATGGCAGGTCTGGGCTTAGAAAAAGGGCACAAGTTTGACAGATGACAGGGATGAAGGAGACAGACTCAAAAAAGAAAATATTTTTATAAGAAGGTGGAGAGAGCACACTCTAGAGGTGCTCAGAGTTCCTGATTCTGGTAGTGGTTGAGTAGCTCCTATTGGATCAAGCATCCTGGAAATAATGTCTATACACTCAAAATAAAACGTCCAAGAAAAAAAAATCCCTGAAATCACTGGGGAGTAAATAAAAACAAGCAGTTACTAAAGAGGGTTAAAAGAAGGGAATTTCCTGTTTCCTGAAGACAGGTCCTGGACAGTGCCTTTTGGAGTAGCAAAAACACACATAAAACCTTTGTAGTTTCTCTGTCTTGAGAACCAGAGGACAGATTTCAGGGTGATCTTAGCACCTGGTGCCGATGGTGGTAGATTCTCAAAAAAGGAGAGAGCCAGAGACAGGGATCCCAACTTCTATGTACAAGTATTACCATGTTTGTTGGTGTCCCACAGGTATGTGAAGTTCGGTTCAGTTTTCTTTATCCTTTTTTTTTTCTGTTCATCCATTTGGGTAATGGGCATAGATCTATCTTCAAGTTAATGTACACTTCTTTTTTTGCCATCTTGAACCTTCTGCAGAGTCTCTCTACTGAATTTTTAATTTTAGTTGTATTCCTTTCAACTGGAGAATTTCTATTTGGTTTCTTTTTACAATTTCTCTCAATTGATATTCTCTAGTTTATGAGTAATTGTTATCATATTTTCCTTTCATTCTTCAAACATGGTTTCCTTTAGCTCTTTGAATAGCTACTTTAAAGTCTTTGTCTGCTGTGTTCAACAAGTGAGCCCCTCAGAGACCAATTCTATTGATGCTTTTGATCTGTTAGCCTTGCTATACCTCAAATTTTCTATTACTATCCTATATTTAAGAAACAAGTCCTACCATTTGCAACAACATGGATGGAGCTAGAGGGTATTATGCTCAGCGAAATAAGCCAGGCGGAGAAAGACAAATTCCAAATGATTTCCTTCATTTGTAGAGTATAACAACAAAGCAAAACTGAAGGAACGAAACACCAGCAGACTCACAAACTCCAAGAAGGGACTAGCGGTTACCAAAGGGGAGGGGTGGGGGAAGGCAGGTGGGGAGGGAGGGAGAAGGGGATTGAGGGGTATTATGATTAATACACATGGTGTTGGGGGGGTTCACAGGGAAGACAGCGTAGCACAGAGAAGACAAGTAGTAACTCTGTGACATCTTACTACACTGATGGACCATGACTGTAATGGGGCATGGAGGGGGCACTCGATAATATGGGTGAACGTAGTAACCACATTGTTTTTCTTGTGAAACCTTCATAAGAGTGTATATCAATGATACCTTAATTTTTAAAATACCCTATATTTAAACGATGTCCCAATAAATTTTTCATGGTACCTTTAGACCAAGAGAAATACATATGAGTTTCATTTTTTAAGTAGTTAGGGTCAAGCAACTTAATAAATTGTTTGTGTCCTAACAACTTAATGGTTATTTGAAAGAAAATAATACACAGAAATTGAATGAAAAAATAATATTTATTTCATTCTTAATGACCACAATTACTTAATAATGGATGTGTTTGCATATTGAGCACTGCATAAATTCTCTTTTTTTGTTCCACATGATTTCCACATTACCTTTGCTTTTGATCACAGCAATCTTTGAATGCCCAGCTTTATAAAAATATGAGGCCATCGAAAAAAGTTTTACACAGTCTATTGTTGAAACTGTGAACTACCTCAAGCTTGTAATTTGCATTTTGATGTTGGGTACCACTGTATTTCCCTCAAAAAAATAAAATAGCCTGTGGCAGCCATGTGGGCTTGCTGTGGCACACAGGGCTCTTTGGCTTTGGAATAATAGAGAACCAATCTCAGTTTCCTGGTTTTGATAACTACACTATGTTACGTTAGCTGTTCACATTTGGAGAAAGCTAGGTGTATATAAAGTAGTGCTCAGGGTGAAATGTACACCTCTGAAAGAATACGCTAGAAAATAAGAAAAGCTGAAAACCAACGATATAAACTACCATTACAAGAAACTCAATAAAAAATAATCATTTGTCCAAACATTGAAGAAAGGTATAACAACAACTTTTGGAAAAAAATAATTCTTATGGACAATACAAAAAGAGGTCATCCTTCTCAGTTTATTTGTAAAAACTTGAGAAGGACTTGCAGGAAAGGGAATTTCAAGTGAATTTTTGTCATGAACATAGACACAAAAATCTAAACAATATATTAGTAAATCTAATTCTGCACCATAGAATAATGTTTCAAGGCCAAATGAGTTTATTCCAGGAATAAATGCCATTTCACACCTGCAGAAGAGCCAGAAAAGGCCAGACAGTTCCAAAAGATTGTCATTGGTGCAGGTAAGGAAGGAACAGTAACAAGTTTCATGGGGGGATGTAAAGTAGTACAGTCCCTTTGGGAAACTGGCAGTTTATTAAAATTAAACATATCCCTAACCTATAAGGAAGTAAAACCCCTCCTTGGTTTATACCCAAGAGTAATGAGTACACATGTCCAACAGACAATAAGGACTAAAAATGTTCATAGCAGAGTTGGTCAAAAGAGCCAAATACTGAAAACAACCCAAATGTCCATCAACTGTAGAGAAGATAAATAAATAGTAAGCAGTTCATCCAATAATGTTCTGCATAGCAATAAAAAATGAACAAGCTACTGATACATGCAACAGGGTGAGTGAATATCACAAATAACATGCTATGGGAAAGAAGCCAGACACAGAAGAGAATATGCTCTACTGTTGCCGGGCAGCCACATCTGGGGAGGTCTCCCCCTGCGCAGTAAATGAAGCACAGGGAGAAACCTCAGCCTGGGTGGGCGAGGGTTCTTGATTCTGGACAAGAAAGAATTCTCAAACAGGTTTTGTGGGTGCAGGTAAAGAAGGAATTCATTAAAGTGAGAGTGGTAGGGAATGGTGGCAGCTGCCTTGCAGGCAGAAGAGAGCAAGGAGGTGCAGAGGGAAGGAGGGGAAGTTCACTGAACTCCGACTCAGCCTAGGGCAGATTCCCTTGCCAACTCCTGAAGCCAGGGTCACCTGGCATCCTGTGTCCGCTTGGATCTACACAGCGTGGGGACTAGCCCTTACCACCCCAGGATTTGGGGGAGCCAAGGAGCACAGGATGGAGTGAGATTATGTTCTGAGAACTTCTCAAAGAAAGGATATTTTCAGGCAGGCTGCCAAGAGCAGACTGCACAACTGCATTCCAGGTCACCCAGGTGACGGGAACTTGCAGGCCCAAATCCGAGCTCTCAGCAACCGCTCCCTACTTATCAGGAGTAAAGCAGAGACAGAGAGAAGACTCAGAAATAAAATAAAATACTAAAGAGACAAAATGCAATAATTTGAGCAGTGAGAAAGCTTTATTTGAAAGTACGCACTTCAAGAAAGGAAAGTGGGGGCATCCTCAGAGACAAGCTCTGCTGAAAGGCTGGGGATTCTGTCTTTTAACGTTTCCTGAAATGGGGCAAAGGGTGGGGGTGGGGGTTGGTTGTTGTGCATAGGCTTGACCTGTGGTCTCAAAATGCTTATCTCTGGTGAGAGGCACCACGTCTCCTCTCCTCTATCATCAGTCCTCCAGCTAATTTTGCTAAATAAACTTAACACAAGGGATTTATTGATCCCATTCTTCTCCAAGATATTGGCTGCCCTCACGCAGCTGGGACATATCATTTAGGCCTACTTGCTCTGCCCCTAAGGTGGGCTGTTGGCTGATTTTACTAAAGAGTGTGTTAGGAATCTTACTTCTCAACTCTCTGCTTTTAAAATGGAATCTAGGCCTTGAAGTGGAGTCCCTTTTGTTTTCACTAAGCTATTTATATCTCAGCATTTTTAAGAAAATTAATAATGATACTTGTCTCCCCTCTCTGCCCTCCATCACTGTGATTCCATTTATATGAATTTCAAAAATGGGCAAAACTCAATGAAGTTCAGAATAGTAGTTACTTCTGGGGTTATAGTGACTGAATGGGATATAAAAGAATCCTCAGGATTCTTGGAAAAATTCTGAGTAGTATCGACATGGTATACACAAATGTGGAAATTCCTCAAGCCCATTCACTCAAAATCTGTGTCCATTACTGCATTTAATTCATAGTTATCAGAAAAAATTAAACAAGAAACAGAACAGGAAACAGCAAAATATATACAAGAATTATAGTTTGTTTTTTTAAAGTAGTTCCCTTCTGCTGAGGGGAGGTAATAGTTGGAGGGATAGATGGGAACAAGAATTTCACTTTATATCCATTTATAGCTTTTGAATTTGGAACCAATTGAATAATTACTTGTTTAAATAGAAGAGTTTAACAAACCTGGGTGGAGGGTGCATCTGTTTCCAAATGAAGGCAAGACAAATGCAGAACCTGATGGGGCCACTGGTCCAAGAGACTGATGGAAGCTTTGCTGGTTGATATAATCATAACTAATGGTCCCAGGGCTCTCTAAACATCTTGAAGTACTGTTTGAAGGGCTTCACATCTAGTGACTCACTTAATCCTCTCAACAACCCTTTGAAGTAGGTACAATTATTACACCCATGTCATAGATACTTAAATTTCATCCCAGGGAGGCTGAGTCATTTGCCCAAGTTCACACAGAGAGCGAGAGGCAGACCTGGGCTTTGAACCCAGACAGTTTGACCCCAGAGCTGTGCACTTAACTAACGTGTTATGCATCCTCTGTCTACAAGCAACAGTGATCCTGCACGTTTGGGCTCTGGAGACTATAGCTCTTCTACTTCGTGTGATGTGTTCAGTTGTGGTTCCCAAGTCATGATGATGGGAAGAGGGAGACAGTTTGAAGGCTCTTCCAGCCTCAGCCTGTCCTCCACCAGGACCAGTCCTTCTCCAGCAACACACACATTCCAAGTCAAGGTTTTCTACTGCAGGTCCCTTCTGCCTCACAGCGAGATTCCCTCTGGGGTCCTTGAAGTCTTTTTGTGGCATCACACTTGAGGCAGACACATCCCAACCCATGAGAGGGGTTCTAAGAAAAATGAACTCCAAAAGGGGAATGGCTGAGGTGTCCCAGGAGGCTCCTCGATCCCTAGGCAAATTTATCTCATAAACCCAGAGACCAGCTCTACATTGAAGCAGAGATCTGCACCGAACACACTTTACCTCCCTATGCAATACCCCTTCCTTTGAGAACAGCACCTCCCCGGTTCCTTGGGAAACTTGCTCAACTCACATGGTTTAGGATGGAGAAGACAGGGGTCGGATCATGAAGCAGGGATGACCTGTCACAGTACACACCCTGCCACCACAATGAGTTTGTAAGAGATGGGCACGTGACCTCTCAAATTCCTTTCTGAAACTTTTGCTTGAGTTGCTGGGCAAAGGTTTTTCTCTTCTCTAAAAACCATAACCGTAAACACAATGTATTAGTCAGCTTGGGCTAAGTTATGCTACGCTGATTGATTCAACAAGGGTATAGTCCCCACACATACTCATGTTCATGGCTGATTATCTATGGGTTTGCTTCATGTCTTCGTCATTGACCAAGGCTGGAAAAAGAACCCCTACCTGGGACAGGCCAGACTCCAGCGAGGGAACAGACGAGGCAGAGCGATGAGAAGACCCTTATCGCCTGTGCATGGAGCCTCATATCTCATTTTCACTCACATTTTATTCCCCAAATTAAGTTAAATGGGCAAAATTAAAGTCAGAAGGTAAGAAACGTAGTTCTCCCTTAGGGTAAGACCCAGTAGGGAAAGAAGAAAAGATTTTGAAAAGAATATAATCTGCTAAAGACAATGAAATGCCTCACACTGTGAAAAACCATCTTCCAACCGCCTAGAAGAGAGTCGAAAGCAGATCAATAGATCCAAATGATGCGTTTATGGACGGGGTCAGAAGACTCATCCGAACACCTAAATCTAAAATGGTAAACCCCTGGCCCCGCCGGGGGGCGGGGTCGCCGCCCCCTTCCTCTGCGGCTCTGCTCGGAGCACGACGGCTGCCCCTGCGGGGGCCGGGGAGGGTGCGCAGGACGGCGGGACCCGGCAGGCCGAGCCGCTGCCGCCACCCCCGCAGCAGCAGCAGCCGGAAGAAGCGATGGCGGCCGAGGCCGGGGAAGCGGTGGGGTCGCCTGTGGACGACGGGTTCCTGGGCCTGGACTCGCCCACCTCTGTCCCGCACAGGGACAGAGCAGAATGGGCTGATACAGATCCAGTGCCGCAGAATGATGGCCCCAATCCAGTGGTCCAGATCATTTACAGTGATAACTTTAGAGATGTTTATGATTATTTCCGGGCTGTTCTGCAGCGTGATGAAAGAAGTGAATGAGCTTTTAAACTAACCAGAGATGCTATTGAGTTAAATGCAGCCAATTATACAGTGTGGCATTTCCGGAGAGTTCTCTTAAAGTCACTCCAGAAGGATCTGCATGAGGAAATGAGCTACATCACTGCAATCATTGAGGAGCAGCTCAGAAACTATCAAGTATGGTGATAAAGACTTCATGGTGAGGGAAGTGTTAACAGAAAGAGAGAAGGCTGGTGAATCAGGGACTTCTGGAAGTACAGTCACAAGTTGGAGAACTGCAAAAATCTTTACAGGATCAAGGCTAGAAAGCAGAAGATCATGGAAGCAGAAAGTCATTATTATATCCAGGCATATGGATAATTTGAGCTAGCCACAGTGTATAAAACTCCAGAGAATGAGACAGGATGAGGTGACCATAGAAGAAAGAAAAATGTACATTTTTGGAAAAAAATGCGTACCTTTTACTTCTGTTCATGAATTACTAAATCGTTCCTTCTATTGGCTGCTGTGTTTGCTTCATACTCATATGTCTTCTCTGTCTCTTGGCATGGTTTCTGCTCAAGGCTATTTCAGTTCTTCTAAAAAAGAAGCTTGAAGAACATCTACAGAAGCTTCATGAAGCCAATAACGAATTGCAGAAGAGAGCCATTATTGAAGATCTCGAACCAAGATTTAATAAGAGCTCCTGAAAAATTGAAGAATTACAGGAAGCTTTACGAAAGAAAGAAGAGGAAATGAAGCAAATGGAAGAACGATATAAAAAATACTTAGAGAAAGCCAAAAGTGTTATCCACACTTTAGATCCTAAACAGAACCGAGGAGCAGCGCAGAAATACAGGCTCTTAAAAATCAGCTCCAGGAACAGGACCGACTGTTCCATTCATTAGGGAAAGAATATGAGAAAACGAAGAGTCAAAGAGAGATGGAGGAGAAATGTATTGTTAGTGGCTGGTACAATATGGGAATGAATCTGCATAAAAAGGCGGCTGCAGACAGACTTGCTAGTACAGGGTCAGGGCAGTCATTTCTGGCCAGGCAGAGACAAGCCACCCCCGTGAGAAGGTCTTACCCGGCCATGTCCGTCCAGCCAGCCACAGCAAGGTAGATGGTCTTGCCATCAGAATAACCACACCCTGCTTTCAAAACATACTTCTGTTACATATAACATTTCAGGAAATTCAGCCAGCTTATTTTTGTCTCTATTTTATGTTAATATTTACTTGTTTCTCAGTTGAGGACTTTCTCTCTCCTGTATCTATGTTTTAGTTTCTTGGTCCTTTATTTTGTAGTCCTTTCAGTTCCTTTTAACGTGCCAAAAATTTTCTAAATCCCGAATTAAAAGTGTTGTATACTAAAAAAATAATAATAAATACATAAAATGGCAAACCCTTGTCAACTCGGTGTGAGGCAATGGATTATCATTTTTTGCTCAAGTTGGTTTGAATTGAGTTTCTATCACTTGTAACAGAAGGGTCCTGACCAAGGGTTATTGGAGAGGCTTTTGTTTATCCCTGTCCTACATTTATACCAGGAATTTGAGTGATAGTCAACTCAAAGTTTATTCTAACATAAGTAGGTGTGGCCATCAAGATGCTTAGAAGCAAACAACTTCACTTTTTAGTTCCCCTAATGAGCCACACCTTGACACACAGAATCAAAACTGAAAATAAGAATCTGAGAGTCATTAACTCTCAAAATCTTGGCATCACTCTGGATTTTAGAATCAGAAATTCTTCTTCACTCATATTTAGGGACTACATCAGAAGATTGCCCCAGATTGGCAAAAGATTCTATTTTTAAGAAGTTGGTGTTTCCAGCACCTGTTCAAAAAGACTTCCACCTGCTGCTTTTGAAGAAGGAGGTGGCTGTGTTCAGCCAGGTTCTGTAAACCCAGGGCTCATCACAGAGGAAGAGCGTGTGATTGGCTGACTACCAGGCCTCAGGAGAGGAAGGAAAGAGGGAGAGACAATTAATCCCTATAATCCCAGACTTTACAGAGAAATTAGGTGTGACTACAATCATCTGAGGTACTGAAAGGAATCATCTTCTAGCCACCAGCACCCCTGTTCTTTGTCCAAACTATTGCCCAAGCCCAGCTGCCCATTTAACAAAAATCCCAACTTTGTGACTTAGTTGGAAGGCTTAGCAGCTCTGAGAGGTCTGGTTGGGGGAAACAGAAGGGCTGGGTTCTAGCCCAGGATGGGTCCCAACACCCTGTGCAATCTCAGCTCCCACCCACTCTGGCCACTGTTTCCCCTTCTATGAAGTGGGGATGGTCATGACCTCTGCCTCTTCATTCTAAAGTCTCCCCTTTTGGTCAAAACTGAGACCAGATGGTGGAGGGCTGGGAAAACTGCTCATGGCTACAAGGATAATAACAGTTCACATGTGCTGAGGACCTCCTGTCAAGCCCTGCCATTTCAATTCATTTAATCTTCAAAACGCCAGAAAGAAGATGGTATTTCCCTCACGTTACAGACGAATAACATGAGGCTAAAAGAAGTTGAGCAGCTTGCCCGAGGCGCACAGGCAGGCTGGCTCCAGGACCCTTGCTCTCCTCCACCACACTATCTTGCAGATACAGGGTCAACACCAGTTATCTGTCAACCCCTATATATCTCATCAATCTCGGCTCCTCCATGCTGAGCTCTTTGACCTGATATTCATATGCCATCTGCACCTGCCCTAAAAAGAGCAACCAAATAATAACAACAAACAAAAATTGTTGAGTGACTCTTTTGTCTGACCCATATAAGAGGAATGATGGCGCTGGACATTTATTGGGCAGGTCAGTTAGACACGATAACCATTTCTCTTGAGTGACGCCACAGTGGCATTACAACAAACCTGAGAGGATGGGACTGTTAGCAGGGTGTATTGGGAAGTGTCTAACAGCTGGATTTTGGGAGGTGGGTTGTGTGTGAAAATGCCCTGATTTATAGCATTGGCCTATTTCCATGGTGTAAATACTCCCACTGTAGCTGATTTCAAGTTAGCAACATGAAGTCACCAAACACTGGAATTGAGCAGAGATGTGCAGTGGCTTTCCTAAACCAGCACCAGCCAGCTCCAGCGTACCACTGGTTTAAGTTCATTTTACAACAGGCAAAATGATCTGCTCAAACGCACAGAGCAGGTCAACGGTGGATTGAATATTTGAACCCAAGCAGTAGGATGCAAAACCAGGGCTCTTCATCACTGTCTCTCTGGGGTGGGTTCCTCCTTGGGCTGGAGATAATTCATAAAGAAACACGTTCTCAAAGAACCACGAGGAAAAACTGGCGGGAGGAATCAAGGGGCCCAAGGGTCACCAGTTTGCCTGCCTCACCGCGGTGCATTTTGCCACCCCAACTCAGCACATGTGCCATCTCAGAAATTTTCCGACAGAAGTTTGGTAAAATTCAACACTTTCCTGTACATGGAAACAATGCTGCTTCAGCACATTATCCTAACCACCCCCCAAACTGGAAACGTGCCCCGACCCTGTCTTTTTACTGCTACCACATTGCATGGTTCTCTTTCCCTCAACCAGAACCTTAGCTGGTTGGGGTCATTTACAGATGGTGTGACCAAAGCTTAAGTTGATAATAATCACAGTTTTCTTTTTCTCCCAGAACCATTCATCTTCTTCACAGGTCATGGGGATGTGATGTTTCACATCTTTGATGGTGGCCCTAATTTCTGCAGTTCCCCTATAGTCAGGATATCACTTTTGCTTTATTATTCTAGAAAGGAGAGGAGAGTTCAGAGGCTGCCACTTGACCCCTGCTACCATTAGAGCCTTAATTACTTGAGTCAGAGAACCAAAGTGGAGTTATGCCTATTCCAATGAAACATTCAAGAATGGGAGAAATAAATGCAAGGTGCATCTCCAGACTTTTTTGGCCACTGTGGTTGGAACTTGAGCCAAAGCTTTTGTGTATGCTTTTTTTCTGGTGGGAGGCAGCGGTGCTTGGCGTCTCCACTTGGTGGCAAATTCTGAGTCCATGACTAAATCAACAAACAGTGTAGGTATTTTCTTCACCCAGCATACTCATTCTCATCCATGGCTTCAAGCCTATTGCCGCCTCCTTCCTTACGGGTGCCTGGCCTCCCCTGCCCTTAGTTGAGGAGCTCTGCATCTCTGAACTGGCTGAGGTCTGCAAACTTGGTGACAAGCCACGACTGTACACTGGGTGATTCAAGTCAGGTCTTTAGATGCCAAATCTGTAGTTTCTTCTGATTTATATAAGTGTTGAGTAACATTTTAGGAGGCCGCACATGTTCAGGACATTTTTGATCAGTAAAGAACTGCCAAAGCTCCCTGCATGTCAAAACATTCTGATGATCACTTTGTCCAAGTGGTAGGCCCCATAGTGGCCTTCCAAACACATCCACATCCCAATCCCCAAGACCTGTAGCTATGTTATTTCATAGGGAAAAACCATGGACTTTCAACTTCTGATGTAATTCTTCTGCCCACACAATTAAGGTTCTATGTCTAATTTTTACCATAGCCAGCCCTGCAGCAATAAGCAGGGATTTCTGCAGGTTAGATAGAAACTCTCTAGTTCACTGACTTAACCTGAGAGCTTCGAGACAACTAGCCTTTACCTTTCTGTAATGCTTCAGCAGTTGTAGTCCATTCCTATTTTTATTATTGTAGCTGTTATTGTTATTTTATTCTCATTTGGCAGGTGAGGAAACTGAGTCTCAGAGCCATTGAATGACATACCCACAATTACACAGCTCACAAGTAGCAGTACCCAGATTTGAACCAGGTCTGTTTGACTTTCTTGCCTTTCCCACTCTACACAAAGGCAAAAAAAAAAAAAATCAAGTATGAAATTATTCAACCTCAAGAGCCCTGTGTGCTTCATAATACACCACAGTTATCAAGTTCCAAACATTCTCAGATGTGTTGACAGTTTAAACTCCAGTTTTGGCTGCTTTCTGTGGATTGTGGGGAGAGGTGGAGGGTGTCAGGTTAACTCCAAAACTGCGTGTCGTTTCATAACAAACACATTAACAAGTGCCCGTTCAGTAACCCTCCACCTGCACTCTCTTGGGAGAAGGCTGACAACCTTGCACCCACTCAGTCTTCAATGTACAGCATAAAGATTCATGAAATCTTGGAACCACAGTCCCAGTACCAAAGACCAATCGTCATACATAGAATCACAGTCTCTAAAA
>NW_026644910.1:0-59121 GCF_030020395.1 Manis pentadactyla | reverse complement strand
GTTTAGAATATTTTCGGAAGGCTGCAGACGATTTGATTTCAGTAATATTTGATGGTTCCGCCTACGCAAGGTGAGGCATACGAGATTCAGGCAAAAATGTGTAGCATTTTGAATTTATTTTTGGACTAATCATACATGTTTTGTATTTTAAGATATGCTTCGGATGAAATGGCATCAGAAATCTCTGATGGATCCCTCCGTGCAAAGTGAGGAGTATTCATATCAAGCAGTAACGTCTAACTCTCTCAAGTCCTTTGGAGTCTGTTCATAAATATTTTGATATTTTTAGGAATATTGCAATTGCATTGCGATTAGTAATCTCACCTGAATACACCAATATAAGGTGAGGTACACTTATTTCAAGCAAAAAAGTGTACCTCTCTGAAGTCTCTTGGAGTGTGATCATAAGGGATTTCATTTTTTTAGGAATGTTGCAGATGAATTGAGTTCATTAATCTCTGATGAATCTACCACTGCAAGTATAGGTGTACGAATATCAAGTAAAATGTGAAACTCTCTGAATTCACTTTGTGTCTGATCATATGTATTTTCACTTTTTTAGGTTTACAGCAGATGATATGGCATCCCTTATCTCTGCTGGATTCTCCAACACAAGGGATGGTATATTACTTTCCATCATAACTGTTACTCTCTGAGGTCAAATGGTGTCGGACCATACATGATATCATTTTCTTAGGAATGTTGTAGATGAATTGATATCTTTAATCTCGGAGGAAGCTGCCCCTGTGAGGAGTATTACTCGAATATCTTGGTAAATCTGTAACTCTCTGAACTCACTTGGAGTCTGATCATACATGATATCATTTTTTTAGGAATCTTGCAGATGAATTGAGATCTTTAATCTCCGGTGAAGCTGCCACAGCAAGGAGAGGCATGCAAAAATCAAGCAAATTGTGTCACTCTCTGAAGACACTTCGTGCCTGATCATATGTATCTTGAGTTTTTTTGGTATACTGCAGATGAATTGACATCAGTAATCTCAGCTGGAACCTCCAATACAAGGAGAGGTATATTAGTTTCAATCAAAAAGTGTTACTCTCTGAAGTCTCTTGGAGTCTGATCATACATGTTCTGAATTTTTAGGAATGCTGCAGATGAATTGACATCAGTAATATTTGATGGTGCCGCAAATGCATGTTGAGGCATTCGAGTTTCAAACAAGAATGTGTAACACTCTGAAGTCACTTGGTGTGTGACCTTATGTTCTATGAATTTTTTAGAAAAGCTAGACGGATAGCTTTTAAAAAGATAGAAAAATTTATCTCATGATAAATCTCTGATGAACCCCCCAGTGCAGGGTGAGGTGGACAAATTTCAAGCAAATACATGTTTTACTCTATGAAGTCACATGCCTCCAAATAATACATGTTCTCAATTTTTTCAGGAATGTTTCAAATGAATTAGCATTAGTAATCTGGCATGAATCCGCCAATGCAGTGTTAGGTGTACTAATTTCAAGCAAAAGGTGTACCTCCCTGTCAAAACGTGGAGACTGATTCATATATGATTAGTATTTTTGAGGAATGTTTCAGATGAATTGAAGTCATTAATCTCTGATGGAGCCACCAATGTAAGTTGATGTATACTAATTTCGAGAATGAAAGTGTAACACTCGGAAGACACCTGGAGTCTGATCATACATGTTTTGAGTTTTTACAACTGCTGCTGATGTACTTACATCAGCAGTTCCTGATCGAGCCGCCAATGCAAGGTTAGGCACAATAATTTCAAGCAAAAATTGGAACTCTTTGAAGTCCCTTGGAATCTGATCCTGCGTGTTTTGAATTTTTTGGTGTGCTGCAAATGAATTGACATCCGTAATCTGTGAAGGAGCCGCCAATGCAAAGTGAGGTATACGAGTTTCAAAAAACAGTGTAACTCCCTGAAGTCACCTGTAGTCTTATCACACGTCCTTTGATGGATTTAGAAGTATAGCAGTTGAGCTGACATCAGCAATCTCTGATGCATCCTCCAATGCAAGCCGAGTTATGCTGATTTCAAAGAAAAAAGTGTAACTCTCTGAACTCACTTGGAGACTGATCATACATGTCTAGAATATTATAGGAAAGTTACAGACGATTTGATTTCAGTAATATTTGATGGTTCCACCAATGCAAGGTGAGGCATACGAGTTTCAAGCAAAAATGTGTAACATTTTGAATTCATTTGGGGACTAATCATACATGTTTTGAATTTTAAGAAATGTTGCAGATGAAATGACATCAGTAATCTCTGATGGATCCCTCAGTGCAAAGTGAGGTGAAATCATATCAAGCAATAACATCAAACTCTCTCAAGTCACTTGGAATCTGATCACATATACTTTGAAATTTCTGGAATGTTGCAAATGCATTGTGATTAGTAATCACACCTGAATACACCAACGTAAGGTGAGGTATACTTACATCAAGCAAAAAGTGTACCTCACTGAAGTCACTTGGAGTCTGATCATACATGATTTCATTATTTTAGGAATGTAGAAGATGAATTGAGATCATTAATCTCTGATGAAGCTGAAACTGCAAGGACAGGTGTACGAATATCAAGCAAAATGTGTAACTATCTGAATTCACTTGGTGACTGACCATATTTATTTATAGTTTTATTGGAACACTGCAGAAGAAATGACATCATTAATCTCTGCGGGATCCTCCAATACAGGGGGAAGTACATTACTTTCAATCAAAAGTGCTACTCTCTGATGTCACACGGAGTCGGACAATATATGATTTCTTTTTCTTAGGAATGTTGTAATGAATAGATATCTTTAATCTCGGAGGAAGCTGCCACTGTGAGGAGTATTATTTGAATATCTTGGAAACTATGTAACTCTCTGAACTCACTTGGAGTCAGATGATGCATGATTTCATTTCTTTAGGAATGTTGCAGATTAATTGAGATCTTTAATCTCTGGTGAAGCTCCAAAACAAGGAGAGGTATGCAAAAATCAAGCAAAATGTGCAACTCTCTAAAGTCACTTGGTGAATGATCATATGTATTTTGAGTTTTTTTGGTATACTGCAGATGAATTGACATCAGTAATCTCAGCTGGAACCTCCAATACAAGGAGAGGTATATTAC
This sequence comes from Manis pentadactyla, assembly GCF_030020395.1. Lineage (NCBI taxonomy): Eukaryota > Metazoa > Chordata > Mammalia > Pholidota > Manidae > Manis > Manis pentadactyla. The sequence continues at coordinate 56,019 of NW_026644910.1, read as the reverse complement.
TTTCAATCAAAAAGCGTTACTCTCTGAAGTCTCTTGGAGTCTGATCATACATGTTCTGAATTTTTAGGAATGCTGCAGATGATTTGATATCAGTAATATTTGATGGTGCCGCCAATTCATGCTGAGGCAAATGCATGTGGAGGCATTCGAGTATCAAGCAAAAATGTATAACTCTGAAGTCATTTGGCGTCTGACCTTATGAGCTTTGAATTTTTCAGAAATGCTGGACATGAGTTGACATGAGAAATCTCTGATGGACCCACCAGTGCACGGTGAGGTAGACAAATTTCAAGCAAATACATGTTTTACACTCTGAAGTCACTTGCTGACTGATGACACATGTTCTCAATTTTTCAGGAATGTTGCAAATGAATTAACATTAGTAATCTAACATGAATCCGCCAATGCGTGTTAGGTGTACTAAATTCAAGCAAAAGGTGTACCTCCCTGTAACAATGTGGAGACTGATTCATATATGATTAGTATTTTTGAGAAATGTTACAAATGAATTGAGAACATTAATCTCTGACGGAGACACCAACGTAAGGTGACAGATACTAATTTCAAGAATGAAAGTGTAACACTCGGAAGGTCCCTGGAGTCTCATCATACATGTTTTGAGTTTTTACAACTTCTGCTGATGAACTTACATCAGCAGACCCTGATCGAGCCACCAATGTAAAGTTAATCATACTAATTTCAAGCAAAAATTGTAACTCTTTGAAGTCTCTTGGAGTCTGATCATACGTGTTTGGAATTTTTTAGGTGTGCTGCAAATGAATTGATATCAGTAATCTGTGAAGGAGCCGCCAATGCAAAGTGAGGTATACAAGTTTCAAGCAAGAAGGGTAACACACCGAAGTCACCTGTAGTCTTATCACACGTCCTATGATGGTTTTAGAAATACGGCAGATGAGTTGACATCAGTAATCTCTGATGGATCCACCAATGCAAGCCGAGTTATGCTAATTTCAAGCAAAATGTGTAACTCTCTGAAGTCAGTTGGAGTCTGATCATACATGTTTAGAATATTTTAGGAATGTTGCAGACGATTAGATTTCAGTAATATTTGATGGTACGACCAACGCAAGGTGAGGCATATGAGTTTCAAGCAAAAATGTGTAACATTTTGAATTCATTTGCAGACTAATCATACATGTTTTGAATTTTAAGATATCCTGCAGATGAAATGACATCGGAAATCTCTGATGGATCCCACAGTACAAAGTGAGGTGTATTCATATAAAGCAATAGCGTCTAACTCTCTCAAGTCACTTGGAGTCTGATCATATATATTTTGAAATTTTTAGGAATGTTGCAAATGCATTGTGTTTAGTAATCTTACCTGAATCCACCAAAATAAGGTAAGGTATACTTATTTCAAGCAAAAAGTGTAAAACTCTGAAGTCTCTTGGAGACAGATCATACGTGATTTCATTGTTTTATTGATGTTGCAGATGAATTGAGATAATTAATCACAAATTAAGCTGCCATTGCAAGTAAAGGTGTACGAATTTCAAGTAAAATGTGTAAATCTCTGAATTAACTTTGTGTCTCATCATACGTATTTTCACTTTTTTAGGTGTACAGCAGGTGAAATGACATCACTTATCTATGCTGGATCCTCCAACACAAGGGGCGGTATATTTCTTCCAATCAAAACTGTTACACTCTAAGGTCACCTGGTGTCGGACCATACATGATTCTTTTTCTTAGTAATGTAGATGAATTGATATCTTTATCTCGGAGAAAGCTGCAACTGCAAGGAGTATTATTCGAATATCTAGGAAATTGTGTAACTCTCTGAACTCACTTGGAGTCTGATCATACATGATTTCATTTCTTTAGGAATGTTGCAGATGAATTGAGATAGTTAATCTCTGTTGAAGCTGCCACAGCAAGGAGAGGTATGCAAAAATAAAGTAAAATGTGTAACTCCCTGAAGTCACTTCGTCCCTGATCATATGTATCTTGAGTTTTTTTGGTATACTGCAGATGAATTGACATCAGTAATCTCAGCTGGAACCCCCAATACAAGGAGAGGTATATTAGTTTCAATCAAAAAGTGTTACTCTCTGAAGTCTCTTGGAGTCTGATCATACATGTTCTCAATTTTTAGGAATGCTGCAGATGATTTGAGATCATTAATCTCTCATTGATGGAGCCACCAACGTAAGGTGACGTATACTAATTTCAAGAATGAAAGTATAACACTCGGAAGGCACCTGGAGTCTGATCATACATGTTTTGAGTTTTACAACTGCTGCTGATGAACTAACATGAGCAGTCCCTGATCGAGCCGACAATACACGCTTAGGCATACTAATTTCAAGCAAAAATTGTAACTTTATGAAGTCCCTTGGTGTCTGATCATACGTGTTTTGAATTTTTTAGGTGTGCTGCAAATGAATTCACATCCGTACTCTGTGAAGGAGACGCCAATGTAAAGTGAGGTATAGGAGTTTCAAGAAAGAGGGTAGCACACTAAAGTCACCTGTAGTCTTATCACACGTCCTTTGATGGTTTTAGAAATATAGATGAGTTGACATCAGGAATCTCTGATGGATCCACCAATGCAAGCCAAGGTGTGCTAATTTCAAGGAAAAAAGTGTAACTCTCTTGAGTCAATGGAGTCTGATCATACATGTTTAGAATATATTAGGAAGGCTGCAGATTATTTTATTTCAGGAATATTTGACGGTTCTGCCAACGCAAGGTGAGGCATACGAGTTTCAAGCAAAAATGTATAACATTTTGAAATCATTTTTGGACTAATCATACATGTTTTGAATTTTAAGATATGTTGCAGATGAAATGACATCGGAAATCTCTGATGGATCCCTTCGTGCAAAGTGAGGAGTATTCATATCAAGCAGTAACGTCTAACTCTCTCAAGTCCTTTGGAGTCTGTTCATAAATATTTTGATATTTTTAGGAATAATGCAATTGCATTGCGATTAGTAATCTCACCTGAATCCACCAATATAAGGTGAGGTATACTTATTTCAAGCAAAAAAGTGTACCTCTCTGAAGTCTCTTGGAGTGTGATCATAAGGGATTTCATTTTTTTAGGAATGTTGCAGATGAATTGAGTTCATTAATCTCTGATGAATCTACCACTGCAAGTATAGGTGTACGAATATCAAGTAAAATGTGAAACTCTCTGAATTCACTTTGTGTGATCATATGTATTTTCACTTTTTTAGGTTTACAGCAGATGATATGGCATCCCTTATCTCTGCTGGATTCTCCAACACAAGGGATGGTATATTACTTTCCATCATAACTGTTACTCTCTGAGGTCAAATGGTGTCGGACCATACATGATATCATTTTCTTAGGAATGTTGTAGATGAATTGATATCTTTAATCTCGGAGGAAGCTGCCCCTGTGAGGAGTATTACTCGAATATCTTGGTAAATCTGTAACTCTCTGAACTCACTTGGAGTTTGATCATACATGATTTCATTTTCTTAGGAATGTTCCAGATGAATTGAGATCTTTTAATCTCTGTTGAAGCTGCCAGAGTAAGGAGAGGCATGCAAAAATCAAGCAAAATGTCTAACTGTCTGAAGTCACTTTGTGCTTGATCGTATGTATTTTGAGTTTTTTTGGTATACTGCAGATGAATTGACATCAGTAATTTCAACGGGAACCTCCAATACAAGGAGAGGTATATTACTTTCAATCAAAAAGTGTTACTCTCTGAAGTCTCTTGGAGTCTGATCATACATGTTCTGAATTTTTAGGAATGCTGCAGATGAATTGACATCAGTAATATTTGATGGTGCCGCAAATGCATGTTGAGGCATTCGAGTTTCAAACAAGAATGTGTAACACTCTGAAGTCACTTGGTGTGTGACCTTATGTTCTATGAATTTTTTAGAAAAGCTAGACGGGAATTCTCATGATAAATCTCTGATGAACCCCCCAGTGCAGGGTGAGGTGGACAAATTTCAAGCAAATACATGTTTTACTCTATGAAGTCACATGCCTCCAAATAATACATGTTCTCAATTTTTTCAGGAATGTTTCAAATGAATTAGCATTAGTAATCTGGCATGAATCCGCCAATGCAGTGTTAGGTGTACTAATTTCAAGCAAAAGGTGTACCTCCCTGTCAAAACGTGGAGACTGATTCATATATGATTAGTATTTTTGAGGAATGTTTCAGATGAATTGAAGTCATTAATCTCTGATGGAGCCACCAATGTAAGTTGATGTATACTAATTTCGAGAATGAAAGTGTAACACTCGGAAGACACCTGGAGTCTGATCATACATGTTTTGAGTTTTTACAACTGCTGCTGATGTACTTACATCAGCAGTTCCTGATCGAGCCGCCAATGCAAGGTTAGGCACAATAATTTCAAGCAAAAATTGGAACTCTTTGAAGTCCCTTGGAATCTGATCCTGCGTGTTTTGAATTTTTTGGTGTGCTGCAAATGAATTGACATCCATAATCTGTGAAGGAGCCGCCAATGCAAAGTGAGGTATACGAGTTTCAAAAAACAGTGTAACTCCCTGAAGTCACCTGTAGTCTTATCACACGTCCTTTGATGGATTTAGAAGTATAGCAGTTGAGCTGACATCAGCAATCTCTGATGCATCCTCCAATGCAAGCCGAGTTATGCTAATTTCAAAGAAAAAAGTGTAACTCTCTGAAGTCTCTGGAGTCTGATCATACATGTTTAGAATATTTTCGGAAGGCTGCAGACGATTTGATTTCAGTAATATTTGATGGTTCCGCCTACGCAAGGTGAGGCATACGAGATTCAGGCAAAAATGTGTAGCATTTTGAATTTATTTTTGGACTAATCATACATGTTTTGTATTTTAAGATATGCTTCGGATGAAATGGCATCAGAAATCTCTGATGGATCCCTCCGTGCAAAGTGAGGAGTATTCATATCAAGCAGTAACGTCTAACTCTCTCAAGTCCTTTGGAGTCTGTTCATAAATATTTTGATATTTTTAGGAATATTGCAATTGCATTGCGATTAGTAATCTCACCTGAATACACCAATATAAGGTGAGGTACACTTATTTCAAGCAAAAAAGTGTACCTCTCTGAAGTCTCTTGGAGTGTGATCATAAGGGATTTCATTTTTTTAGGAATGTTGCAGATGAATTGAGTTCATTAATCTCTGATGAATCTACCACTGCAAGTATAGGTGTACGAATATCAAGTAAAATGTGAAACTCTCTGAATTCACTTTGTGTCTGATCATATGTATTTTCACTTTTTTAGGTTTACAGCAGATGATATGGCATCCCTTATCTCTGCTGGATTCTCCAACACAAGGGATGGTATATTACTTTCCATCATAACTGTTACTCTCTGAGGTCAAATGGTGTCGGACCATACATGATATCATTTTCTTAGGAATGTTGTAGATGAATTGATATCTTTAATCTCGGAGGAAGCTGCCCCTGTGAGGAGTATTACTCGAATATCTTGGTAAATCTGTAACTCTCTGAACTCACTTGGAGTCTGATCATACATGATATCATTTTTTTAGGAATCTTGCAGATGAATTGAGATCTTTAATCTCCGGTGAAGCTGCCACAGCAAGGAGAGGCATGCAAAAATCAAGCAAATTGTGTCACTCTCTGAAGACACTTCGTGCCTGATCATATGTATCTTGAGTTTTTTTGGTATACTGCAGATGAATTGACATCAGTAATCTCAGCTGGAACCTCCAATACAAGGAGAGGTATATTAGTTTCAATCAAAAAGTGTTACTCTCTGAAGTCTCTTGGAGTCTGATCATACATGTTCTGAATTTTTAGGAATGCTGCAGATGAATTGACATCAGTAATATTTGATGGTGCCGCAAATGCATGTTGAGGCATTCGAGTTTCAAACAAGAATGTGTAACACTCTGAAGTCACTTGGTGTGTGACCTTATGTTCTATGAATTTTTTAGAAAAGCTAGACGGGAATTCTCATGATAAATCTCTGATGAACCCCCCAGTGCAGGGTGAGGTGGACAAATTTCAAGCAAATACATGTTTTACTCTATGAAGTCACATGCCTCCAAATAATACATGTTCTCAATTTTTTCAGGAATGTTTCAAATGAATTAGCATTAGTAATCTGGCATGAATCCGCCAATGCAGTGTTAGGTGTACTAATTTCAAGCAAAAGGTGTACCTCCCTGTCAAAACGTGGAGACTGATTCATATATGATTAGTATTTTTGAGGAATGTTTCAGATGAATTGAAGTCATTAATCTCTGATGGAGCCACCAATGTAAGTTGATGTATACTAATTTCGAGAATGAAAGTGTAACACTCGGAAGACACCTGGAGTCTGATCATACATGTTTTGAGTTTTTACAACTGCTGCTGATGTACTTACATCAGCAGTTCCTGATCGAGCCGCCAATGCAAGGTTAGGCACAATAATTTCAAGCAAAAATTGGAACTCTTTGAAGTCCCTTGGAATCTGATCCTGCGTGTTTTGAATTTTTTGGTGTGCTGCAAATGAATTGACATCCGTAATCTGTGAAGGAGCCGCCAATGCAAAGTGAGGTATACGAGTTTCAAAAAACAGTGTAACTCCCTGAAGTCACCTGTAGTCTTATCACACGTCCTTTGATGGATTTAGAAGTATAGCAGTTGAGCTGACATCAGCAATCTCTGATGCATCCTCCAATGCAAGCCGAGTTATGCTGATTTCAAAGAAAAAAGTGTAACTCTCTGAACTCACTTGGAGACTGATCATACATGTCTAGAATATTATAGGAAAGTTACAGACGATTTGATTTCAGTAATATTTGATGGTTCCACCAATGCAAGGTGAGGCATACGAGTTTCAAGCAAAAATGTGTAACATTTTGAATTCATTTGGGGACTAATCATACATGTTTTGAATTTTAAGAAATGTTGCAGATGAAATGACATCAGTAATCTCTGATGGATCCCTCAGTGCAAAGTGAGGTGAAATCATATCAAGCAATAACATCAAACTCTCTCAAGTCACTTGGAATCTGATCACATATACTTTGAAATTTCTGGAATGTTGCAAATGCATTGTGATTAGTAATCACACCTGAATACACCAACGTAAGGTGAGGTATACTTACATCAAGCAAAAAGTGTACCTCACTGAAGTCACTTGGAGTCTGATCATACATGATTTCATTATTTTAGGAATGTAGAAGATGAATTGAGATCATTAATCTCTGATGAAGCTGAAACTGCAAGGACAGGTGTACGAATATCAAGCAAAATGTGTAACTATCTGAATTCACTTGGTGACTGACCATATTTATTTATAGTTTTATTGGAACACTGCAGAAGAAATGACATCATTAATCTCTGCGGGATCCTCCAATACAGGGGGAAGTACATTACTTTCAATCAAAAGTGCTACTCTCTGATGTCACACGGAGTCGGACAATATATGATTTCTTTTTCTTAGGAATGTTGTAATGAATAGATATCTTTAATCTCGGAGGAAGCTGCCACTGTGAGGAGTATTATTTGAATATCTTGGAAACTATGTAACTCTCTGAACTCACTTGGAGTCAGATGATGCATGATTTCATTTCTTTAGGAATGTTGCAGATTAATTGAGATCTTTAATCTCTGGTGAAGCTCCAAAACAAGGAGAGGTATGCAAAAATCAAGCAAAATGTGCAACTCTCTAAAGTCACTTGGTGAATGATCATATGTATTTTGAGTTTTTTTGGTATACTGCAGATGAATTGACATCAGTAATCTCAGCTGGAACCTCCAATACAAGGAGAGGTATATTACTTTCAATCAAAAAGCGTTACTCTCTGAAGTCTCTTGGAGTCTGATCATACATGTTCTGAATTTTTAGGAATGCTGCAGATGATTTGATATCAGTAATATTTGATGGTGCCGCCAATTCATGCTGAGGCAAATGCATGTGGAGGCATTCGAGTATCAAGCAAAAATGTATAACTCTGAAGTCATTTGGCGTCTGACCTTATGAGCTTTGAATTTTTCAGAAATGCTGGACATGAGTTGACATGAGAAATCTCTGATGGACCCACCAGTGCACGGTGAGGTAGACAAATTTCAAGCAAATACATGTTTTACACTCTGAAGTCACTTGCTGACTGATGACACATGTTCTCAATTTTTCAGGAATGTTGCAAATGAATTAACATTAGTAATCTAACATGAATCCGCCAATGCGTGTTAGGTGTACTAAATTCAAGCAAAAGGTGTACCTCCCTGTAACAATGTGGAGACTGATTCATATATGATTAGTATTTTTGAGAAATGTTACAAATGAATTGAGAACATTAATCTCTGACGGAGACACCAACGTAAGGTGACAGATACTAATTTCAAGAATGAAAGTGTAACACTCGGAAGGTCCCTGGAGTCTCATCATACATGTTTTGAGTTTTTACAACTTCTGCTGATGAACTTACATCAGCAGACCCTGATCGAGCCACCAATGTAAAGTTAATCATACTAATTTCAAGCAAAAATTGTAACTCTTTGAAGTCTCTTGGAGTCTGATCATACGTGTTTGGAATTTTTTAGGTGTGCTGCAAATGAATTGATATCAGTAATCTGTGAAGGAGCCGCCAATGCAAAGTGAGGTATACAAGTTTCAAGCAAGAAGGGTAACACACCGAAGTCACCTGTAGTCTTATCACACGTCCTATGATGGTTTTAGAAATACGGCAGATGAGTTGACATCAGTAATCTCTGATGGATCCACCAATGCAAGCCGAGTTATGCTAATTTCAAGCAAAATGTGTAACTCTCTGAAGTCAGTTGGAGTCTGATCATACATGTTTAGAATATTTTAGGAATGTTGCAGACGATTAGATTTCAGTAATATTTGATGGTACGACCAACGCAAGGTGAGGCATATGAGTTTCAAGCAAAAATGTGTAACATTTTGAATTCATTTGCAGACTAATCATACATGTTTTGAATTTTAAGATATCCTGCAGATGAAATGACATCGGAAATCTCTGATGGATCCCACAGTACAAAGTGAGGTGTATTCATATAAAGCAATAGCGTCTAACTCTCTCAAGTCACTTGGAGTCTGATCATATATATTTTGAAATTTTTAGGAATGTTGCAAATGCATTGTGTTTAGTAATCTTACCTGAATCCACCAAAATAAGGTAAGGTATACTTATTTCAAGCAAAAAGTGTAAAACTCTGAAGTCTCTTGGAGACAGATCATACGTGATTTCATTGTTTTATTGATGTTGCAGATGAATTGAGATAATTAATCACAAATTAAGCTGCCATTGCAAGTAAAGGTGTACGAATTTCAAGTAAAATGTGTAAATCTCTGAATTAACTTTGTGTCTCATCATACGTATTTTCACTTTTTTAGGTGTACAGCAGGTGAAATGACATCACTTATCTATGCTGGATCCTCCAACACAAGGGGCGGTATATTTCTTCCAATCAAAACTGTTACACTCTAAGGTCACCTGGTGTCGGACCATACATGATTCTTTTTCTTAGTAATGTAGATGAATTGATATCTTTATCTCGGAGAAAGCTGCAACTGCAAGGAGTATTATTCGAATATCTAGGAAATTGTGTAACTCTCTGAACTCACTTGGAGTCTGATCATACATGATTTCATTTCTTTAGGAATGTTGCAGATGAATTGAGATAGTTAATCTCTGTTGAAGCTGCCACAGCAAGGAGAGGTATGCAAAAATAAAGTAAAATGTGTAACTCCCTGAAGTCACTTCGTCCCTGATCATATGTATCTTGAGTTTTTTTGGTATACTGCAGATGAATTGACATCAGTAATCTCAGCTGGAACCCCCAATACAAGGAGAGGTATATTAGTTTCAATCAAAAAGTGTTACTCTCTGAAGTCTCTTGGAGTCTGATCATACATGTTCTCAATTTTTAGGAATGCTGCAGATGATTTGAGATCATTAATCTCTCATTGATGGAGCCACCAACGTAAGGTGACGTATACTAATTTCAAGAATGAAAGTATAACACTCGGAAGGCACCTGGAGTCTGATCATACATGTTTTGAGTTTTACAACTGCTGCTGATGAACTAACATGAGCAGTCCCTGATCGAGCCGACAATACACGCTTAGGCATACTAATTTCAAGCAAAAATTGTAACTTTATGAAGTCCCTTGGTGTCTGATCATACGTGTTTTGAATTTTTTAGGTGTGCTGCAAATGAATTCACATCCGTACTCTGTGAAGGAGACGCCAATGTAAAGTGAGGTATAGGAGTTTCAAGAAAGAGGGTAGCACACTAAAGTCACCTGTAGTCTTATCACACGTCCTTTGATGGTTTTAGAAATATAGATGAGTTGACATCAGGAATCTCTGATGGATCCACCAATGCAAGCCAAGGTGTGCTAATTTCAAGGAAAAAAGTGTAACTCTCTTGAGTCAATGGAGTCTGATCATACATGTTTAGAATATATTAGGAAGGCTGCAGATTATTTTATTTCAGGAATATTTGACGGTTCTGCCAACGCAAGGTGAGGCATACGAGTTTCAAGCAAAAATGTATAACATTTTGAAATCATTTTTGGACTAATCATACATGTTTTGAATTTTAAGATATGTTGCAGATGAAATGACATCGGAAATCTCTGATGGATCCCTTCGTGCAAAGTGAGGAGTATTCATATCAAGCAGTAACGTCTAACTCTCTCAAGTCCTTTGGAGTCTGTTCATAAATATTTTGATATTTTTAGGAATAATGCAATTGCATTGCGATTAGTAATCTCACCTGAATCCACCAATATAAGGTGAGGTATACTTATTTCAAGCAAAAAAGTGTACCTCTCTGAAGTCTCTTGGAGTGTGATCATAAGGGATTTCATTTTTTTAGGAATGTTGCAGATGAATTGAGTTCATTAATCTCTGATGAATCTACCACTGCAAGTATAGGTGTACGAATATCAAGTAAAATGTGAAACTCTCTGAATTCACTTTGTGTCTGATCATATGTATTTTCACTTTTTTAGGTTTACAGCAGATGATATGGCATCCCTTATCTCTGCTGGATTCTCCAACACAAGGGATGGTATATTACTTTCCATCATAACTGTTACTCTCTGAGGTCAAATGGTGTCGGACCATACATGATATCATTTTCTTAGGAATGTTGTAGATGAATTGATATCTTTAATCTCGGAGGAAGCTGCCCCTGTGAGGAGTATTACTCGAATATCTTGGTAAATCTGTAACTCTCTGAACTCACTTGGAGTTTGATCATACATGATTTCATTTTCTTAGGAATGTTCCAGATGAATTGAGATCTTTTAATCTCTGTTGAAGCTGCCAGAGTAAGGAGAGGCATGCAAAAATCAAGCAAAATGTCTAACTGTCTGAAGTCACTTTGTGCTTGATCGTATGTATTTTGAGTTTTTTTGGTATACTGCAGATGAATTGACATCAGTAATTTCAACGGGAACCTCCAATACAAGGAGAGGTATATTACTTTCAATCAAAAAGTGTTACTCTCTGAAGTCTCTTGGAGTCTGATCATACATGTTCTGAATTTTTAGGAATGCTGCAGATGAATTGACATCAGTAATATTTGATGGTGCCGCAAATGCATGTTGAGGCATTCGAGTTTCAAACAAGAATGTGTAACACTCTGAAGTCACTTGGTGTGTGACCTTATGTTCTATGAATTTTTTAGAAAAGCTAGACGGGAATTCTCATGATAAATCTCTGATGAACCCCCCAGTGCAGGGTGAGGTGGACAAATTTCAAGCAAATACATGTTTTACTCTATGAAGTCACATGCCTCCAAATAATACATGTTCTCAATTTTTTCAGGAATGTTTCAAATGAATTAGCATTAGTAATCTGGCATGAATCCGCCAATGCAGTGTTAGGTGTACTAATTTCAAGCAAAAGGTGTACCTCCCTGTCAAAACGTGGAGACTGATTCATATATGATTAGTATTTTTGAGGAATGTTTCAGATGAATTGAAGTCATTAATCTCTGATGGAGCCACCAATGTAAGTTGATGTATACTAATTTCGAGAATGAAAGTGTAACACTCGGAAGACACCTGGAGTCTGATCATACATGTTTTGAGTTTTTACAACTGCTGCTGATGTACTTACATCAGCAGTTCCTGATCGAGCCGCCAATGCAAGGTTAGGCACAATAATTTCAAGCAAAAATTGGAACTCTTTGAAGTCCCTTGGAATCTGATCCTGCGTGTTTTGAATTTTTTGGTGTGCTGCAAATGAATTGACATCCATAATCTGTGAAGGAGCCGCCAATGCAAAGTGAGGTATACGAGTTTCAAAAAACAGTGTAACTCCCTGAAGTCACCTGTAGTCTTATCACACGTCCTTTGATGGATTTAGAAGTATAGCAGTTGAGCTGACATCAGCAATCTCTGATGCATCCTCCAATGCAAGCCGAGTTATGCTAATTTCAAAGAAAAAAGTGTAACTCTCTGAAGTCTCTGGAGTCTGATCATACATGTTTAGAATATTTTCGGAAGGCTGCAGACGATTTGATTTCAGTAATATTTGATGGTTCCGCCTACGCAAGGTGAGGCATACGAGATTCAGGCAAAAATGTGTAGCATTTTGAATTTATTTTTGGACTAATCATACATGTTTTGTATTTTAAGATATGCTTCGGATGAAATGGCATCAGAAATCTCTGATGGATCCCTCCGTGCAAAGTGAGGAGTATTCATATCAAGCAGTAACGTCTAACTCTCTCAAGTCCTTTGGAGTCTGTTCATAAATATTTTGATATTTTTAGGAATATTGCAATTGCATTGCGATTAGTAATCTCACCTGAATACACCAATATAAGGTGAGGTACACTTATTTCAAGCAAAAAAGTGTACCTCTCTGAAGTCTCTTGGAGTGTGATCATAAGGGATTTCATTTTTTTAGGAATGTTGCAGATGAATTGAGTTCATTAATCTCTGATGAATCTACCACTGCAAGTATAGGTGTACGAATATCAAGTAAAATGTGAAACTCTCTGAATTCACTTTGTGTCTGATCATATGTATTTTCACTTTTTTAGGTTTACAGCAGATGATATGGCATCCCTTATCTCTGCTGGATTCTCCAACACAAGGGATGGTATATTACTTTCCATCATAACTGTTACTCTCTGAGGTCAAATGGTGTCGGACCATACATGATATCATTTTCTTAGGAATGTTGTAGATGAATTGATATCTTTAATCTCGGAGGAAGCTGCCCCTGTGAGGAGTATTACTCGAATATCTTGGTAAATCTGTAACTCTCTGAACTCACTTGGAGTCTGATCATACATGATATCATTTTTTTAGGAATCTTGCAGATGAATTGAGATCTTTAATCTCCGGTGAAGCTGCCACAGCAAGGAGAGGCATGCAAAAATCAAGCAAATTGTGTCACTCTCTGAAGACACTTCGTGCCTGATCATATGTATCTTGAGTTTTTTTGGTATACTGCAGATGAATTGACATCAGTAATCTCAGCTGGAACCTCCAATACAAGGAGAGGTATATTAGTTTCAATCAAAAAGTGTTACTCTCTGAAGTCTCTTGGAGTCTGATCATACATGTTCTGAATTTTTAGGAATGCTGCAGATGAATTGACATCAGTAATATTTGATGGTGCCGCAAATGCATGTTGAGGCATTCGAGTTTCAAACAAGAATGTGTAACACTCTGAAGTCACTTGGTGTGTGACCTTATGTTCTATGAATTTTTTAGAAAAGCTAGACGGGAATTCTCATGATAAATCTCTTATGGACCCCCCAGTGCAGGGTGAGGTGGACAAATTTCAAGCAAATACATGTTTTACTCTATGAAGTCACATGCCTCCAAATAATACATGTTCTCAATTTTTTCAGGAATGTTTCAAATGAATTAGCATTAGTAATCTGGCATGAATCCGCCAATGCAGTGTTAGGTGTACTAATTTCAAGCAAAAGGTGTACCTCCCTGTCAAAACGTGGAGACTGATTCATATATGATTAGTATTTTTGAGGAATGTTTCAGATGAATTGAAGTCATTAATCTCTGATGGAGCCACCAATGTAAGTTGATGTATACTAATTTCGAGAATGAAAGTGTAACACTCGGAAGACACCTGGAGTCTGATCATACATGTTTTGAGTTTTTACAACTGCTGCTGATGTACTTACATCAGCAGTTCCTGATCGAGCCGCCAATGCAAGGTTAGGCACAATAATTTCAAGCAAAAATTGGAACTCTTTGAAGTCCCTTGGAATCTGATCCTGCGTGTTTTGAATTTTTTGGTGTGCTGCAAATGAATTGACATCCGTAATCTGTGAAGGAGCCGCCAATGCAAAGTGAGGTATACGAGTTTCAAAAAACAGTGTAACTCCCTGAAGTCACCTGTAGTCTTATCACACGTCCTTTGATGGATTTAGAAGTATAGCAGTTGAGCTGACATCAGCAATCTCTGATGCATCCTCCAATGCAAGCCGAGTTATGCTGATTTCAAAGAAAAAAGTGTAACTCTCTGAACTCACTTGGAGACTGATCATACATGTCTAGAATATTATAGGAAAGTTACAGACGATTTGATTTCAGTAATATTTGATGGTTCCACCAATGCAAGGTGAGGCATACGAGTTTCAAGCAAAAATGTGTAACATTTTGAATTCATTTGGGGACTAATCATACATGTTTTGAATTTTAAGAAATGTTGCAGATGAAATGACATCAGTAATCTCTGATGGATCCCTCAGTGCAAAGTGAGGTGAAATCATATCAAGCAATAACATCAAACTCTCTCAAGTCACTTGGAATCTGATCACATATACTTTGAAATTTCTGGAATGTTGCAAATGCATTGTGATTAGTAATCACACCTGAATACACCAACGTAAGGTGAGGTATACTTACATCAAGCAAAAAGTGTACCTCACTGAAGTCACTTGGAGTCTGATCATACATGATTTCATTATTTTAGGAATGTAGAAGATGAATTGAGATCATTAATCTCTGATGAAGCTGAAACTGCAAGGACAGGTGTACGAATATCAAGCAAAATGTGTAACTATCTGAATTCACTTGGTGACTGACCATATTTATTTATAGTTTTATTGGAACACTGCAGAAGAAATGACATCATTAATCTCTGCGGGATCCTCCAATACAGGGGGAAGTACATTACTTTCAATCAAAAGTGCTACTCTCTGATGTCACACGGAGTCGGACAATATATGATTTCTTTTTCTTAGGAATGTTGTAATGAATAGATATCTTTAATCTCGGAGGAAGCTGCCACTGTGAGGAGTATTATTTGAATATCTTGGAAACTATGTAACTCTCTGAACTCACTTGGAGTCAGATGATGCATGATTTCATTTCTTTAGGAATGTTGCAGATTAATTGAGATCTTTAATCTCTGGTGAAGCTCCAAAACAAGGAGAGGTATGCAAAAATCAAGCAAAATGTGCAACTCTCTAAAGTCACTTGGTGAATGATCATATGTATTTTGAGTTTTTTTGGTATACTGCAGATGAATTGACATCAGTAATCTCAGCTGGAACCTCCAATACAAGGAGAGGTATATTACTTTCAATCAAAAAGCGTTACTCTCTGAAGTCTCTTGGAGTCTGATCATACATGTTCTGAATTTTTAGGAATGCTGCAGATGATTTGATATCAGTAATATTTGATGGTGCCGCCAATTCATGCTGAGGCAAATGCATGTGGAGGCATTCGAGTATCAAGCAAAAATGTATAACTCTGAAGTCATTTGGCGTCTGACCTTATGAGCTTTGAATTTTTCAGAAATGCTGGACATGAGTTGACATGAGAAATCTCTGATGGACCCACCAGTGCACGGTGAGGTAGACAAATTTCAAGCAAATACATGTTTTACACTCTGAAGTCACTTGCTGACTGATGACACATGTTCTCAATTTTTCAGGAATGTTGCAAATGAATTAACATTAGTAATCTAACATGAATCCGCCAATGCGTGTTAGGTGTACTAAATTCAAGCAAAAGGTGTACCTCCCTGTAACAATGTGGAGACTGATTCATATATGATTAGTATTTTTGAGAAATGTTACAAATGAATTGAGAACATTAATCTCTGACGGAGACACCAACGTAAGGTGACAGATACTAATTTCAAGAATGAAAGTGTAACACTCGGAAGGTCCCTGGAGTCTCATCATACATGTTTTGAGTTTTTACAACTTCTGCTGATGAACTTACATCAGCAGACCCTGATCGAGCCACCAATGTAAAGTTAATCATACTAATTTCAAGCAAAAATTGTAACTCTTTGAAGTCTCTTGGAGTCTGATCATACGTGTTTGGAATTTTTTAGGTGTGCTGCAAATGAATTGATATCAGTAATCTGTGAAGGAGCCGCCAATGCAAAGTGAGGTATACAAGTTTCAAGCAAGAAGGGTAACACACCGAAGTCACCTGTAGTCTTATCACACGTCCTATGATGGTTTTAGAAATATGGCAGATGAGTTGACATCAGTAATCTCTGATGGATCCACCAATGCAAGCCGAGTTATGCTAATTTCAAGCAAAATGTGTAACTCTCTGAAGTCAGTTGGAGTCTGATCATACATGTTTAGAATATTTTAGGAATGTTGCAGACGATTAGATTTCAGTAATATTTGATGGTACGACCAACGCAAGGTGAGGCATATGAGTTTCAAGCAAAAATGTGTAACATTTTGAATTCATTTGCAGACTAATCATACATGTTTTGAATTTTAAGATATCCTGCAGATGAAATGACATCGGAAATCTCTGATGGATCCCACAGTACAAAGTGAGGTGTATTCATATAAAGCAATAGCGTCTAACTCTCTCAAGTCACTTGGAGTCTGATCATATATATTTTGAAATTTTTAGGAATGTTGCAAATGCATTGTGTTTAGTAATCTTACCTGAATCCACCAAAATAAGGTAAGGTATACTTATTTCAAGCAAAAAGTGTAAAACTCTGAAGTCTCTTGGAGACAGATCATACGTGATTTCATTGTTTTATTGATGTTGCAGATGAATTGAGATAATTAATCACAAATTAAGCTGCCATTGCAAGTAAAGGTGTACGAATTTCAAGTAAAATGTGTAAATCTCTGAATTAACTTTGTGTCTCATCATACGTATTTTCACTTTTTTAGGTGTACAGCAGGTGAAATGACATCACTTATCTATGCTGGATCCTCCAACACAAGGGGCGGTATATTTCTTCCAATCAAAACTGTTACACTCTAAGGTCACCTGGTGTCGGACCATACATGATTCTTTTTCTTAGTAATGTAGATGAATTGATATCTTTATCTCGGAGAAAGCTGCAACTGCAAGGAGTATTATTCGAATATCTAGGAAATTGTGTAACTCTCTGAACTCACTTGGAGTCTGATCATACATGATTTCATTTCTTTAGGAATGTTGCAGATGAATTGAGATAGTTAATCTCTGTTGAAGCTGCCACAGCAAGGAGAGGTATGCAAAAATAAAGTAAAATGTGTAACTCCCTGAAGTCACTTCGTCCCTGATCATATGTATCTTGAGTTTTTTTGGTATACTGCAGATGAATTGACATCAGTAATCTCAGCTGGAACCCCCAATACAAGGAGAGGTATATTAGTTTCAATCAAAAAGTGTTACTCTCTGAAGTCTCTTGGAGTCTGATCATACATGTTCTCAATTTTTAGGAATGCTGCAGATGATTTGAGATCATTAATCTCTCATTGATGGAGCCACCAACGTAAGGTGACGTATACTAATTTCAAGAATGAAAGTATAACACTCGGAAGGCACCTGGAGTCTGATCATACATGTTTTGAGTTTTACAACTGCTGCTGATGAACTAACATGAGCAGTCCCTGATCGAGCCGACAATACACGCTTAGGCATACTAATTTCAAGCAAAAATTGTAACTTTATGAAGTCCCTTGGTGTCTGATCATACGTGTTTTGAATTTTTTAGGTGTGCTGCAAATGAATTCACATCCGTACTCTGTGAAGGAGACGCCAATGTAAAGTGAGGTATAGGAGTTTCAAGAAAGAGGGTAGCACACTAAAGTCACCTGTAGTCTTATCACACGTCCTTTGATGGTTTTAGAAATATAGATGAGTTGACATCAGGAATCTCTGATGGATCCACCAATGCAAGCCAAGGTGTGCTAATTTCAAGGAAAAAAGTGTAACTCTCTTGAGTCAATGGAGTCTGATCATACATGTTTAGAATATATTAGGAAGGCTGCAGATTATTTTATTTCAGGAATATTTGACGGTTCTGCCAACGCAAGGTGAGGCATACGAGTTTCAAGCAAAAATGTATAACATTTTGAAATCATTTTTGGACTAATCATACATGTTTTGAATTTTAAGATATGTTGCAGATGAAATGACATCGGAAATCTCTGATGGATCCCTTCGTGCAAAGTGAGGAGTATTCATATCAAGCAGTAACGTCTAACTCTCTCAAGTCCTTTGGAGTCTGTTCATAAATATTTTGATATTTTTAGGAATAATGCAATTGCATTGCGATTAGTAATCTCACCTGAATCCACCAATATAAGGTGAGGTATACTTATTTCAAGCAAAAAAGTGTACCTCTCTGAAGTCTCTTGGAGTGTGATCATAAGGGATTTCATTTTTTTAGGAATGTTGCAGATGAATTGAGTTCATTAATCTCTGATGAATCTACCACTGCAAGTATAGGTGTACGAATATCAAGTAAAATGTGAAACTCTCTGAATTCACTTTGTGTCTGATCATATGTATTTTCACTTTTTTAGGTTTACAGCAGATGATATGGCATCCCTTATCTCTGCTGGATTCTCCAACACAAGGGATGGTATATTACTTTCCATCATAACTGTTACTCTCTGAGGTCAAATGGTGTCGGACCATACATGATATCATTTTCTTAGGAATGTTGTAGATGAATTGATATCTTTAATCTCGGAGGAAGCTGCCCCTGTGAGGAGTATTACTCGAATATCTTGGTAAATCTGTAACTCTCTGAACTCACTTGGAGTTTGATCATACATGATTTCATTTTCTTAGGAATGTTCCAGATGAATTGAGATCTTTTAATCTCTGTTGAAGCTGCCAGAGTAAGGAGAGGCATGCAAAAATCAAGCAAAATGTCTAACTGTCTGAAGTCACTTTGTGCTTGATCGTATGTATTTTGAGTTTTTTTGGTATACTGCAGATGAATTGACATCAGTAATTTCAACGGGAACCTCCAATACAAGGAGAGGTATATTACTTTCAATCAAAAAGTGTTACTCTCTGAAGTCTCTTGGAGTCTGATCATACATGTTCTGAATTTTTAGGAATGCTGCAGATGAATTGACATCAGTAATATTTGATGGTGCCGCAAATGCATGTTGAGGCATTCGAGTTTCAAACAAGAATGTGTAACACTCTGAAGTCACTTGGTGTGTGACCTTATGTTCTATGAATTTTTTAGAAAAGCTAGACGGGAATTCTCATGATAAATCTCTGATGAACCCCCCAGTGCAGGGTGAGGTGGACAAATTTCAAGCAAATACATGTTTTACTCTATGAAGTCACATGCCTCCAAATAATACATGTTCTCAATTTTTTCAGGAATGTTTCAAATGAATTAGCATTAGTAATCTGGCATGAATCCGCCAATGCAGTGTTAGGTGTACTAATTTCAAGCAAAAGGTGTACCTCCCTGTCAAAACGTGGAGACTGATTCATATATGATTAGTATTTTTGAGGAATGTTTCAGATGAATTGAAGTCATTAATCTCTGATGGAGCCACCAATGTAAGTTGATGTATACTAATTTCGAGAATGAAAGTGTAACACTCGGAAGACACCTGGAGTCTGATCATACATGTTTTGAGTTTTTACAACTGCTGCTGATGTACTTACATCAGCAGTTCCTGATCGAGCCGCCAATGCAAGGTTAGGCACAATAATTTCAAGCAAAAATTGGAACTCTTTGAAGTCCCTTGGAATCTGATCCTGCGTGTTTTGAATTTTTTGGTGTGCTGCAAATGAATTGACATCCATAATCTGTGAAGGAGCCGCCAATGCAAAGTGAGGTATACGAGTTTCAAAAAACAGTGTAACTCCCTGAAGTCACCTGTAGTCTTATCACACGTCCTTTGATGGATTTAGAAGTATAGCAGTTGAGCTGACATCAGCAATCTCTGATGCATCCTCCAATGCAAGCCGAGTTATGCTAATTTCAAAGAAAAAAGTGTAACTCTCTGAAGTCTCTGGAGTCTGATCATACATGTTTAGAATATTTTCGGAAGGCTGCAGACGATTTGATTTCAGTAATATTTGATGGTTCCGCCTACGCAAGGTGAGGCATACGAGATTCAGGCAAAAATGTGTAGCATTTTGAATTTATTTTTGGACTAATCATACATGTTTTGTATTTTAAGATATGCTTCGGATGAAATGGCATCAGAAATCTCTGATGGATCCCTCCGTGCAAAGTGAGGAGTATTCATATCAAGCAGTAACGTCTAACTCTCTCAAGTCCTTTGGAGTCTGTTCATAAATATTTTGATATTTTTAGGAATATTGCAATTGCATTGCGATTAGTAATCTCACCTGAATACACCAATATAAGGTGAGGTACACTTATTTCAAGCAAAAAAGTGTACCTCTCTGAAGTCTCTTGGAGTGTGATCATAAGGGATTTCATTTTTTTAGGAATGTTGCAGATGAATTGAGTTCATTAATCTCTGATGAATCTACCACTGCAAGTATAGGTGTACGAATATCAAGTAAAATGTGAAACTCTCTGAATTCACTTTGTGTCTGATCATATGTATTTTCACTTTTTTAGGTTTACAGCAGATGATATGGCATCCCTTATCTCTGCTGGATTCTCCAACACAAGGGATGGTATATTACTTTCCATCATAACTGTTACTCTCTGAGGTCAAATGGTGTCGGACCATACATGATATCATTTTCTTAGGAATGTTGTAGATGAATTGATATCTTTAATCTCGGAGGAAGCTGCCCCTGTGAGGAGTATTACTCGAATATCTTGGTAAATCTGTAACTCTCTGAACTCACTTGGAGTCTGATCATACATGATATCATTTTTTTAGGAATCTTGCAGATGAATTGAGATCTTTAATCTCCGGTGAAGCTGCCACAGCAAGGAGAGGCATGCAAAAATCAAGCAAATTGTGTCACTCTCTGAAGACACTTCGTGCCTGATCATATGTATCTTGAGTTTTTTTGGTATACTGCAGATGAATTGACATCAGTAATCTCAGCTGGAACCTCCAATACAAGGAGAGGTATATTAGTTTCAATCAAAAAGTGTTACTCTCTGAAGTCTCTTGGAGTCTGATCATACATGTTCTGAATTTTTAGGAATGCTGCAGATGAATTGACATCAGTAATATTTGATGGTGCCGCAAATGCATGTTGAGGCATTCGAGTTTCAAACAAGAATGTGTAACACTCTGAAGTCACTTGGTGTGTGACCTTATGTTCTATGAATTTTTTAGAAAAGCTAGACGGATAGCTTTTAAAAAGATAGAAAAATTTATCTCATGATAAATCTCTGATGAACCCCCCAGTGCAGGGTGAGGTGGACAAATTTCAAGCAAATACATGTTTTACTCTATGAAGTCACATGCCTCCAAATAATACATGTTCTCAATTTTTTCAGGAATGTTTCAAATGAATTAGCATTAGTAATCTGGCATGAATCCGCCAATGCAGTGTTAGGTGTACTAATTTCAAGCAAAAGGTGTACCTCCCTGTCAAAACGTGGAGACTGATTCATATATGATTAGTATTTTTGAGGAATGTTTCAGATGAATTGAAGTCATTAATCTCTGATGGAGCCACCAATGTAAGTTGATGTATACTAATTTCGAGAATGAAAGTGTAACACTCGGAAGACACCTGGAGTCTGATCATACATGTTTTGAGTTTTTACAACTGCTGCTGATGTACTTACATCAGCAGTTCCTGATCGAGCCGCCAATGCAAGGTTAGGCACAATAATTTCAAGCAAAAATTGGAACTCTTTGAAGTCCCTTGGAATCTGATCCTGCGTGTTTTGAATTTTTTGGTGTGCTGCAAATGAATTGACATCCGTAATCTGTGAAGGAGCCGCCAATGCAAAGTGAGGTATACGAGTTTCAAAAAACAGTGTAACTCCCTGAAGTCACCTGTAGTCTTATCACACGTCCTTTGATGGATTTAGAAGTATAGCAGTTGAGCTGACATCAGCAATCTCTGATGCATCCTCCAATGCAAGCCGAGTTATGCTGATTTCAAAGAAAAAAGTGTAACTCTCTGAACTCACTTGGAGACTGATCATACATGTCTAGAATATTATAGGAAAGTTACAGACGATTTGATTTCAGTAATATTTGATGGTTCCACCAATGCAAGGTGAGGCATACGAGTTTCAAGCAAAAATGTGTAACATTTTGAATTCATTTGGGGACTAATCATACATGTTTTGAATTTTAAGAAATGTTGCAGATGAAATGACATCAGTAATCTCTGATGGATCCCTCAGTGCAAAGTGAGGTGAAATCATATCAAGCAATAACATCAAACTCTCTCAAGTCACTTGGAATCTGATCACATATACTTTGAAATTTCTGGAATGTTGCAAATGCATTGTGATTAGTAATCACACCTGAATACACCAACGTAAGGTGAGGTATACTTACATCAAGCAAAAAGTGTACCTCACTGAAGTCACTTGGAGTCTGATCATACATGATTTCATTATTTTAGGAATGTAGAAGATGAATTGAGATCATTAATCTCTGATGAAGCTGAAACTGCAAGGACAGGTGTACGAATATCAAGCAAAATGTGTAACTATCTGAATTCACTTGGTGACTGACCATATTTATTTATAGTTTTATTGGAACACTGCAGAAGAAATGACATCATTAATCTCTGCGGGATCCTCCAATACAGGGGGAAGTACATTACTTTCAATCAAAAGTGCTACTCTCTGATGTCACACGGAGTCGGACAATATATGATTTCTTTTTCTTAGGAATGTTGTAATGAATAGATATCTTTAATCTCGGAGGAAGCTGCCACTGTGAGGAGTATTATTTGAATATCTTGGAAACTATGTAACTCTCTGAACTCACTTGGAGTCAGATGATGCATGATTTCATTTCTTTAGGAATGTTGCAGATTAATTGAGATCTTTAATCTCTGGTGAAGCTCCAAAACAAGGAGAGGTATGCAAAAATCAAGCAAAATGTGCAACTCTCTAAAGTCACTTGGTGAATGATCATATGTATTTTGAGTTTTTTTGGTATACTGCAGATGAATTGACATCAGTAATCTCAGCTGGAACCTCCAATACAAGGAGAGGTATATTACTTTCAATCAAAAAGCGTTACTCTCTGAAGTCTCTTGGAGTCTGATCATACATGTTCTGAATTTTTAGGAATGCTGCAGATGATTTGATATCAGTAATATTTGATGGTGCCGCCAATTCATGCTGAGGCAAATGCATGTGGAGGCATTCGAGTATCAAGCAAAAATGTATAACTCTGAAGTCATTTGGCGTCTGACCTTATGAGCTTTGAATTTTTCAGAAATGCTGGACATGAGTTGACATGAGAAATCTCTGATGGACCCACCAGTGCACGGTGAGGTAGACAAATTTCAAGCAAATACATGTTTTACACTCTGAAGTCACTTGCTGACTGATGACACATGTTCTCAATTTTTCAGGAATGTTGCAAATGAATTAACATTAGTAATCTAACATGAATCCGCCAATGCGTGTTAGGTGTACTAAATTCAAGCAAAAGGTGTACCTCCCTGTAACAATGTGGAGACTGATTCATATATGATTAGTATTTTTGAGAAATGTTACAAATGAATTGAGAACATTAATCTCTGACGGAGACACCAACGTAAGGTGACAGATACTAATTTCAAGAATGAAAGTGTAACACTCGGAAGGTCCCTGGAGTCTCATCATACATGTTTTGAGTTTTTACAACTTCTGCTGATGAACTTACATCAGCAGACCCTGATCGAGCCACCAATGTAAAGTTAATCATACTAATTTCAAGCAAAAATTGTAACTCTTTGAAGTCTCTTGGAGTCTGATCATACGTGTTTGGAATTTTTTAGGTGTGCTGCAAATGAATTGATATCAGTAATCTGTGAAGGAGCCGCCAATGCAAAGTGAGGTATACAAGTTTCAAGCAAGAAGGGTAACACACCGAAGTCACCTGTAGTCTTATCACACGTCCTATGATGGTTTTAGAAATACGGCAGATGAGTTGACATCAGTAATCTCTGATGGATCCACCAATGCAAGCCGAGTTATGCTAATTTCAAGCAAAATGTGTAACTCTCTGAAGTCAGTTGGAGTCTGATCATACATGTTTAGAATATTTTAGGAATGTTGCAGACGATTAGATTTCAGTAATATTTGATGGTACGACCAACGCAAGGTGAGGCATATGAGTTTCAAGCAAAAATGTGTAACATTTTGAATTCATTTGCAGACTAATCATACATGTTTTGAATTTTAAGATATCCTGCAGATGAAATGACATCGGAAATCTCTGATGGATCCCACAGTACAAAGTGAGGTGTATTCATATAAAGCAATAGCGTCTAACTCTCTCAAGTCACTTGGAGTCTGATCATATATATTTTGAAATTTTTAGGAATGTTGCAAATGCATTGTGTTTAGTAATCTTACCTGAATCCACCAAAATAAGGTAAGGTATACTTATTTCAAGCAAAAAGTGTAAAACTCTGAAGTCTCTTGGAGACAGATCATACGTGATTTCATTGTTTTATTGATGTTGCAGATGAATTGAGATAATTAATCACAAATTAAGCTGCCATTGCAAGTAAAGGTGTACGAATTTCAAGTAAAATGTGTAAATCTCTGAATTAACTTTGTGTCTCATCATACGTATTTTCACTTTTTTAGGTGTACAGCAGGTGAAATGACATCACTTATCTATGCTGGATCCTCCAACACAAGGGGCGGTATATTTCTTCCAATCAAAACTGTTACACTCTAAGGTCACCTGGTGTCGGACCATACATGATTCTTTTTCTTAGTAATGTAGATGAATTGATATCTTTATCTCGGAGAAAGCTGCAACTGCAAGGAGTATTATTCGAATATCTAGGAAATTGTGTAACTCTCTGAACTCACTTGGAGTCTGATCATACATGATTTCATTTCTTTAGGAATGTTGCAGATGAATTGAGATAGTTAATCTCTGTTGAAGCTGCCACAGCAAGGAGAGGTATGCAAAAATAAAGTAAAATGTGTAACTCCCTGAAGTCACTTCGTCCCTGATCATATGTATCTTGAGTTTTTTTGGTATACTGCAGATGAATTGACATCAGTAATCTCAGCTGGAACCCCCAATACAAGGAGAGGTATATTAGTTTCAATCAAAAAGTGTTACTCTCTGAAGTCTCTTGGAGTCTGATCATACATGTTCTCAATTTTTAGGAATGCTGCAGATGATTTGAGATCATTAATCTCTCATTGATGGAGCCACCAACGTAAGGTGACGTATACTAATTTCAAGAATGAAAGTATAACACTCGGAAGGCACCTGGAGTCTGATCATACATGTTTTGAGTTTTACAACTGCTGCTGATGAACTAACATGAGCAGTCCCTGATCGAGCCGACAATACACGCTTAGGCATACTAATTTCAAGCAAAAATTGTAACTTTATGAAGTCCCTTGGTGTCTGATCATACGTGTTTTGAATTTTTTAGGTGTGCTGCAAATGAATTCACATCCGTACTCTGTGAAGGAGACGCCAATGTAAAGTGAGGTATAGGAGTTTCAAGAAAGAGGGTAGCACACTAAAGTCACCTGTAGTCTTATCACACGTCCTTTGATGGTTTTAGAAATATAGATGAGTTGACATCAGGAATCTCTGATGGATCCACCAATGCAAGCCAAGGTGTGCTAATTTCAAGGAAAAAAGTGTAACTCTCTTGAGTCAATGGAGTCTGATCATACATGTTTAGAATATATTAGGAAGGCTGCAGATTATTTTATTTCAGGAATATTTGACGGTTCTGCCAACGCAAGGTGAGGCATACGAGTTTCAAGCAAAAATGTATAACATTTTGAAATCATTTTTGGACTAATCATACATGTTTTGAATTTTAAGATATGTTGCAGATGAAATGACATCGGAAATCTCTGATGGATCCCTTCGTGCAAAGTGAGGAGTATTCATATCAAGCAGTAACGTCTAACTCTCTCAAGTCCTTTGGAGTCTGTTCATAAATATTTTGATATTTTTAGGAATAATGCAATTGCATTGCGATTAGTAATCTCACCTGAATCCACCAATATAAGGTGAGGTATACTTATTTCAAGCAAAAAAGTGTACCTCTCTGAAGTCTCTTGGAGTGTGATCATAAGGGATTTCATTTTTTTAGGAATGTTGCAGATGAATTGAGTTCATTAATCTCTGATGAATCTACCACTGCAAGTATAGGTGTACGAATATCAAGTAAAATGTGAAACTCTCTGAATTCACTTTGTGTGATCATATGTATTTTCACTTTTTTAGGTTTACAGCAGATGATATGGCATCCCTTATCTCTGCTGGATTCTCCAACACAAGGGATGGTATATTACTTTCCATCATAACTGTTACTCTCTGAGGTCAAATGGTGTCGGACCATACATGATATCATTTTCTTAGGAATGTTGTAGATGAATTGATATCTTTAATCTCGGAGGAAGCTGCCCCTGTGAGGAGTATTACTCGAATATCTTGGTAAATCTGTAACTCTCTGAACTCACTTGGAGTTTGATCATACATGATTTCATTTTCTTAGGAATGTTCCAGATGAATTGAGATCTTTTAATCTCTGTTGAAGCTGCCAGAGTAAGGAGAGGCATGCAAAAATCAAGCAAAATGTCTAACTGTCTGAAGTCACTTTGTGCTTGATCGTATGTATTTTGAGTTTTTTTGGTATACTGCAGATGAATTGACATCAGTAATTTCAACGGGAACCTCCAATACAAGGAGAGGTATATTACTTTCAATCAAAAAGTGTTACTCTCTGAAGTCTCTTGGAGTCTGATCATACATGTTCTGAATTTTTAGGAATGCTGCAGATGAATTGACATCAGTAATATTTGATGGTGCCGCAAATGCATGTTGAGGCATTCGAGTTTCAAACAAGAATGTGTAACACTCTGAAGTCACTTGGTGTGTGACCTTATGTTCTATGAATTTTTTAGAAAAGCTAGACGGGAATTCTCATGATAAATCTCTGATGAACCCCCCAGTGCAGGGTGAGGTGGACAAATTTCAAGCAAATACATGTTTTACTCTATGAAGTCACATGCCTCCAAATAATACATGTTCTCAATTTTTTCAGGAATGTTTCAAATGAATTAGCATTAGTAATCTGGCATGAATCCGCCAATGCAGTGTTAGGTGTACTAATTTCAAGCAAAAGGTGTACCTCCCTGTCAAAACGTGGAGACTGATTCATATATGATTAGTATTTTTGAGGAATGTTTCAGATGAATTGAAGTCATTAATCTCTGATGGAGCCACCAATGTAAGTTGATGTATACTAATTTCGAGAATGAAAGTGTAACACTCGGAAGACACCTGGAGTCTGATCATACATGTTTTGAGTTTTTACAACTGCTGCTGATGTACTTACATCAGCAGTTCCTGATCGAGCCGCCAATGCAAGGTTAGGCACAATAATTTCAAGCAAAAATTGGAACTCTTTGAAGTCCCTTGGAATCTGATCCTGCGTGTTTTGAATTTTTTGGTGTGCTGCAAATGAATTGACATCCATAATCTGTGAAGGAGCCGCCAATGCAAAGTGAGGTATACGAGTTTCAAAAAACAGTGTAACTCCCTGAAGTCACCTGTAGTCTTATCACACGTCCTTTGATGGATTTAGAAGTATAGCAGTTGAGCTGACATCAGCAATCTCTGATGCATCCTCCAATGCAAGCCGAGTTATGCTAATTTCAAAGAAAAAAGTGTAACTCTCTGAAGTCTCTGGAGTCTGATCATACATGTTTAGAATATTTTCGGAAGGCTGCAGACGATTTGATTTCAGTAATATTTGATGGTTCCGCCTACGCAAGGTGAGGCATACGAGATTCAGGCAAAAATGTGTAGCATTTTGAATTTATTTTTGGACTAATCATACATGTTTTGTATTTTAAGATATGCTTCGGATGAAATGGCATCAGAAATCTCTGATGGATCCCTCCGTGCAAAGTGAGGAGTATTCATATCAAGCAGTAACGTCTAACTCTCTCAAGTCCTTTGGAGTCTGTTCATAAATATTTTGATATTTTTAGGAATATTGCAATTGCATTGCGATTAGTAATCTCACCTGAATACACCAATATAAGGTGAGG
Organism: Manis pentadactyla; assembly: GCF_030020395.1. Lineage (NCBI taxonomy): Eukaryota > Metazoa > Chordata > Mammalia > Pholidota > Manidae > Manis > Manis pentadactyla. Next base: position 27,652 of record NW_026644910.1, on the reverse strand, counting down.
TACACTTATTTCAAGCAAAAAAGTGTACCTCTCTGAAGTCTCTTGGAGTGTGATCATAAGGGATTTCATTTTTTTAGGAATGTTGCAGATGAATTGAGTTCATTAATCTCTGATGAATCTACCACTGCAAGTATAGGTGTACGAATATCAAGTAAAATGTGAAACTCTCTGAATTCACTTTGTGTCTGATCATATGTATTTTCACTTTTTTAGGTTTACAGCAGATGATATGGCATCCCTTATCTCTGCTGGATTCTCCAACACAAGGGATGGTATATTACTTTCCATCATAACTGTTACTCTCTGAGGTCAAATGGTGTCGGACCATACATGATATCATTTTCTTAGGAATGTTGTAGATGAATTGATATCTTTAATCTCGGAGGAAGCTGCCCCTGTGAGGAGTATTACTCGAATATCTTGGTAAATCTGTAACTCTCTGAACTCACTTGGAGTCTGATCATACATGATATCATTTTTTTAGGAATCTTGCAGATGAATTGAGATCTTTAATCTCCGGTGAAGCTGCCACAGCAAGGAGAGGCATGCAAAAATCAAGCAAATTGTGTCACTCTCTGAAGACACTTCGTGCCTGATCATATGTATCTTGAGTTTTTTTGGTATACTGCAGATGAATTGACATCAGTAATCTCAGCTGGAACCTCCAATACAAGGAGAGGTATATTAGTTTCAATCAAAAAGTGTTACTCTCTGAAGTCTCTTGGAGTCTGATCATACATGTTCTGAATTTTTAGGAATGCTGCAGATGAATTGACATCAGTAATATTTGATGGTGCCGCAAATGCATGTTGAGGCATTCGAGTTTCAAACAAGAATGTGTAACACTCTGAAGTCACTTGGTGTGTGACCTTATGTTCTATGAATTTTTTAGAAAAGCTAGACGGGAATTCTCATGATAAATCTCTGATGAACCCCCCAGTGCAGGGTGAGGTGGACAAATTTCAAGCAAATACATGTTTTACTCTATGAAGTCACATGCCTCCAAATAATACATGTTCTCAATTTTTTCAGGAATGTTTCAAATGAATTAGCATTAGTAATCTGGCATGAATCCGCCAATGCAGTGTTAGGTGTACTAATTTCAAGCAAAAGGTGTACCTCCCTGTCAAAACGTGGAGACTGATTCATATATGATTAGTATTTTTGAGGAATGTTTCAGATGAATTGAAGTCATTAATCTCTGATGGAGCCACCAATGTAAGTTGATGTATACTAATTTCGAGAATGAAAGTGTAACACTCGGAAGACACCTGGAGTCTGATCATACATGTTTTGAGTTTTTACAACTGCTGCTGATGTACTTACATCAGCAGTTCCTGATCGAGCCGCCAATGCAAGGTTAGGCACAATAATTTCAAGCAAAAATTGGAACTCTTTGAAGTCCCTTGGAATCTGATCCTGCGTGTTTTGAATTTTTTGGTGTGCTGCAAATGAATTGACATCCGTAATCTGTGAAGGAGCCGCCAATGCAAAGTGAGGTATACGAGTTTCAAAAAACAGTGTAACTCCCTGAAGTCACCTGTAGTCTTATCACACGTCCTTTGATGGATTTAGAAGTATAGCAGTTGAGCTGACATCAGCAATCTCTGATGCATCCTCCAATGCAAGCCGAGTTATGCTGATTTCAAAGAAAAAAGTGTAACTCTCTGAACTCACTTGGAGACTGATCATACATGTCTAGAATATTATAGGAAAGTTACAGACGATTTGATTTCAGTAATATTTGATGGTTCCACCAATGCAAGGTGAGGCATACGAGTTTCAAGCAAAAATGTGTAACATTTTGAATTCATTTGGGGACTAATCATACATGTTTTGAATTTTAAGAAATGTTGCAGATGAAATGACATCAGTAATCTCTGATGGATCCCTCAGTGCAAAGTGAGGTGAAATCATATCAAGCAATAACATCAAACTCTCTCAAGTCACTTGGAATCTGATCACATATACTTTGAAATTTCTGGAATGTTGCAAATGCATTGTGATTAGTAATCACACCTGAATACACCAACGTAAGGTGAGGTATACTTACATCAAGCAAAAAGTGTACCTCACTGAAGTCACTTGGAGTCTGATCATACATGATTTCATTATTTTAGGAATGTAGAAGATGAATTGAGATCATTAATCTCTGATGAAGCTGAAACTGCAAGGACAGGTGTACGAATATCAAGCAAAATGTGTAACTATCTGAATTCACTTGGTGACTGACCATATTTATTTATAGTTTTATTGGAACACTGCAGAAGAAATGACATCATTAATCTCTGCGGGATCCTCCAATACAGGGGGAAGTACATTACTTTCAATCAAAAGTGCTACTCTCTGATGTCACACGGAGTCGGACAATATATGATTTCTTTTTCTTAGGAATGTTGTAATGAATAGATATCTTTAATCTCGGAGGAAGCTGCCACTGTGAGGAGTATTATTTGAATATCTTGGAAACTATGTAACTCTCTGAACTCACTTGGAGTCAGATGATGCATGATTTCATTTCTTTAGGAATGTTGCAGATTAATTGAGATCTTTAATCTCTGGTGAAGCTCCAAAACAAGGAGAGGTATGCAAAAATCAAGCAAAATGTGCAACTCTCTAAAGTCACTTGGTGAATGATCATATGTATTTTGAGTTTTTTTGGTATACTGCAGATGAATTGACATCAGTAATCTCAGCTGGAACCTCCAATACAAGGAGAGGTATATTACTTTCAATCAAAAAGCGTTACTCTCTGAAGTCTCTTGGAGTCTGATCATACATGTTCTGAATTTTTAGGAATGCTGCAGATGATTTGATATCAGTAATATTTGATGGTGCCGCCAATTCATGCTGAGGCAAATGCATGTGGAGGCATTCGAGTATCAAGCAAAAATGTATAACTCTGAAGTCATTTGGCGTCTGACCTTATGAGCTTTGAATTTTTCAGAAATGCTGGACATGAGTTGACATGAGAAATCTCTGATGGACCCACCAGTGCACGGTGAGGTAGACAAATTTCAAGCAAATACATGTTTTACACTCTGAAGTCACTTGCTGACTGATGACACATGTTCTCAATTTTTCAGGAATGTTGCAAATGAATTAACATTAGTAATCTAACATGAATCCGCCAATGCGTGTTAGGTGTACTAAATTCAAGCAAAAGGTGTACCTCCCTGTAACAATGTGGAGACTGATTCATATATGATTAGTATTTTTGAGAAATGTTACAAATGAATTGAGAACATTAATCTCTGACGGAGACACCAACGTAAGGTGACAGATACTAATTTCAAGAATGAAAGTGTAACACTCGGAAGGTCCCTGGAGTCTCATCATACATGTTTTGAGTTTTTACAACTTCTGCTGATGAACTTACATCAGCAGACCCTGATCGAGCCACCAATGTAAAGTTAATCATACTAATTTCAAGCAAAAATTGTAACTCTTTGAAGTCTCTTGGAGTCTGATCATACGTGTTTGGAATTTTTTAGGTGTGCTGCAAATGAATTGATATCAGTAATCTGTGAAGGAGCCGCCAATGCAAAGTGAGGTATACAAGTTTCAAGCAAGAAGGGTAACACACCGAAGTCACCTGTAGTCTTATCACACGTCCTATGATGGTTTTAGAAATACGGCAGATGAGTTGACATCAGTAATCTCTGATGGATCCACCAATGCAAGCCGAGTTATGCTAATTTCAAGCAAAATGTGTAACTCTCTGAAGTCAGTTGGAGTCTGATCATACATGTTTAGAATATTTTAGGAATGTTGCAGACGATTAGATTTCAGTAATATTTGATGGTACGACCAACGCAAGGTGAGGCATATGAGTTTCAAGCAAAAATGTGTAACATTTTGAATTCATTTGCAGACTAATCATACATGTTTTGAATTTTAAGATATCCTGCAGATGAAATGACATCGGAAATCTCTGATGGATCCCACAGTACAAAGTGAGGTGTATTCATATAAAGCAATAGCGTCTAACTCTCTCAAGTCACTTGGAGTCTGATCATATATATTTTGAAATTTTTAGGAATGTTGCAAATGCATTGTGTTTAGTAATCTTACCTGAATCCACCAAAATAAGGTAAGGTATACTTATTTCAAGCAAAAAGTGTAAAACTCTGAAGTCTCTTGGAGACAGATCATACGTGATTTCATTGTTTTATTGATGTTGCAGATGAATTGAGATAATTAATCACAAATTAAGCTGCCATTGCAAGTAAAGGTGTACGAATTTCAAGTAAAATGTGTAAATCTCTGAATTAACTTTGTGTCTCATCATACGTATTTTCACTTTTTTAGGTGTACAGCAGGTGAAATGACATCACTTATCTATGCTGGATCCTCCAACACAAGGGGCGGTATATTTCTTCCAATCAAAACTGTTACACTCTAAGGTCACCTGGTGTCGGACCATACATGATTCTTTTTCTTAGTAATGTAGATGAATTGATATCTTTATCTCGGAGAAAGCTGCAACTGCAAGGAGTATTATTCGAATATCTAGGAAATTGTGTAACTCTCTGAACTCACTTGGAGTCTGATCATACATGATTTCATTTCTTTAGGAATGTTGCAGATGAATTGAGATAGTTAATCTCTGTTGAAGCTGCCACAGCAAGGAGAGGTATGCAAAAATAAAGTAAAATGTGTAACTCCCTGAAGTCACTTCGTCCCTGATCATATGTATCTTGAGTTTTTTTGGTATACTGCAGATGAATTGACATCAGTAATCTCAGCTGGAACCCCCAATACAAGGAGAGGTATATTAGTTTCAATCAAAAAGTGTTACTCTCTGAAGTCTCTTGGAGTCTGATCATACATGTTCTCAATTTTTAGGAATGCTGCAGATGATTTGAGATCATTAATCTCTCATTGATGGAGCCACCAACGTAAGGTGATGTATACTAATTTCAAGAATGAAAGTATAACACTCGGAAGGCACCTGGAGTCTGATCATACATGTTTTGAGTTTTACAACTGCTGCTGATGAACTAACATGAGCAGTCCCTGATCGAGCCGACAATACACGCTTAGGCATACTAATTTCAAGCAAAAATTGTAACTTTATGAAGTCCCTTGGTGTCTGATCATACGTGTTTTGAATTTTTTAGGTGTGCTGCAAATGAATTCACATCCGTACTCTGTGAAGGAGACGCCAATGTAAAGTGAGGTATAGGAGTTTCAAGAAAGAGGGTAGCACACTAAAGTCACCTGTAGTCTTATCACACGTCCTTTGATGGTTTTAGAAATATAGATGAGTTGACATCAGGAATCTCTGATGGATCCACCAATGCAAGCCAAGGTGTGCTAATTTCAAGGAAAAAAGTGTAACTCTCTTGAGTCAATGGAGTCTGATCATACATGTTTAGAATATATTAGGAAGGCTGCAGATTATTTTATTTCAGGAATATTTGACGGTTCTGCCAACGCAAGGTGAGGCATACGAGTTTCAAGCAAAAATGTATAACATTTTGAAATCATTTTTGGACTAATCATACATGTTTTGAATTTTAAGATATGTTGCAGATGAAATGACATCGGAAATCTCTGATGGATCCCTTCGTGCAAAGTGAGGAGTATTCATATCAAGCAGTAACGTCTAACTCTCTCAAGTCCTTTGGAGTCTGTTCATAAATATTTTGATATTTTTAGGAATAATGCAATTGCATTGCGATTAGTAATCTCACCTGAATCCACCAATATAAGGTGAGGTATACTTATTTCAAGCAAAAAAGTGTACCTCTCTGAAGTCTCTTGGAGTGTGATCATAAGGGATTTCATTTTTTTAGGAATGTTGCAGATGAATTGAGTTCATTAATCTCTGATGAATCTACCACTGCAAGTATAGGTGTACGAATATCAAGTAAAATGTGAAACTCTCTGAATTCACTTTGTGTCTGATCATATGTATTTTCACTTTTTTAGGTTTACAGCAGATGATATGGCATCCCTTATCTCTGCTGGATTCTCCAACACAAGGGATGGTATATTACTTTCCATCATAACTGTTACTCTCTGAGGTCAAATGGTGTCGGACCATACATGATATCATTTTCTTAGGAATGTTGTAGATGAATTGATATCTTTAATCTCGGAGGAAGCTGCCCCTGTGAGGAGTATTACTCGAATATCTTGGTAAATCTGTAACTCTCTGAACTCACTTGGAGTTTGATCATACATGATTTCATTTTCTTAGGAATGTTCCAGATGAATTGAGATCTTTTAATCTCTGTTGAAGCTGCCAGAGTAAGGAGAGGCATGCAAAAATCAAGCAAAATGTCTAACTGTCTGAAGTCACTTTGTGCTTGATCGTATGTATTTTGAGTTTTTTTGGTATACTGCAGATGAATTGACATCAGTAATTTCAACGGGAACCTCCAATACAAGGAGAGGTATATTACTTTCAATCAAAAAGTGTTACTCTCTGAAGTCTCTTGGAGTCTGATCATACATGTTCTGAATTTTTAGGAATGCTGCAGATGAATTGACATCAGTAATATTTGATGGTGCCGCAAATGCATGTTGAGGCATTCGAGTTTCAAACAAGAATGTGTAACACTCTGAAGTCACTTGGTGTGTGACCTTATGTTCTATGAATTTTTTAGAAAAGCTAGACGGGAATTCTCATGATAAATCTCTGATGAACCCCCCAGTGCAGGGTGAGGTGGACAAATTTCAAGCAAATACATGTTTTACTCTATGAAGTCACATGCCTCCAAATAATACATGTTCTCAATTTTTTCAGGAATGTTTCAAATGAATTAGCATTAGTAATCTGGCATGAATCCGCCAATGCAGTGTTAGGTGTACTAATTTCAAGCAAAAGGTGTACCTCCCTGTCAAAACGTGGAGACTGATTCATATATGATTAGTATTTTTGAGGAATGTTTCAGATGAATTGAAGTCATTAATCTCTGATGGAGCCACCAATGTAAGTTGATGTATACTAATTTCGAGAATGAAAGTGTAACACTCGGAAGACACCTGGAGTCTGATCATACATGTTTTGAGTTTTTACAACTGCTGCTGATGTACTTACATCAGCAGTTCCTGATCGAGCCGCCAATGCAAGGTTAGGCACAATAATTTCAAGCAAAAATTGGAACTCTTTGAAGTCCCTTGGAATCTGATCCTGCGTGTTTTGAATTTTTTGGTGTGCTGCAAATGAATTGACATCCATAATCTGTGAAGGAGCCGCCAATGCAAAGTGAGGTATACGAGTTTCAAAAAACAGTGTAACTCCCTGAAGTCACCTGTAGTCTTATCACACGTCCTTTGATGGATTTAGAAGTATAGCAGTTGAGCTGACATCAGCAATCTCTGATGCATCCTCCAATGCAAGCCGAGTTATGCTAATTTCAAAGAAAAAAGTGTAACTCTCTGAAGTCTCTGGAGTCTGATCATACATGTTTAGAATATTTTCGGAAGGCTGCAGACGATTTGATTTCAGTAATATTTGATGGTTCCGCCTACGCAAGGTGAGGCATACGAGATTCAGGCAAAAATGTGTAGCATTTTGAATTTATTTTTGGACTAATCATACATGTTTTGTATTTTAAGATATGCTTCGGATGAAATGGCATCAGAAATCTCTGATGGATCCCTCCGTGCAAAGTGAGGAGTATTCATATCAAGCAGTAACGTCTAACTCTCTCAAGTCCTTTGGAGTCTGTTCATAAATATTTTGATATTTTTAGGAATATTGCAATTGCATTGCGATTAGTAATCTCACCTGAATACACCAATATAAGGTGAGGTACACTTATTTCAAGCAAAAAAGTGTACCTCTCTGAAGTCTCTTGGAGTGTGATCATAAGGGATTTCATTTTTTTAGGAATGTTGCAGATGAATTGAGTTCATTAATCTCTGATGAATCTACCACTGCAAGTATAGGTGTACGAATATCAAGTAAAATGTGAAACTCTCTGAATTCACTTTGTGTCTGATCATATGTATTTTCACTTTTTTAGGTTTACAGCAGATGATATGGCATCCCTTATCTCTGCTGGATTCTCCAACACAAGGGATGGTATATTACTTTCCATCATAACTGTTACTCTCTGAGGTCAAATGGTGTCGGACCATACATGATATCATTTTCTTAGGAATGTTGTAGATGAATTGATATCTTTAATCTCGGAGGAAGCTGCCCCTGTGAGGAGTATTACTCGAATATCTTGGTAAATCTGTAACTCTCTGAACTCACTTGGAGTCTGATCATACATGATATCATTTTTTTAGGAATCTTGCAGATGAATTGAGATCTTTAATCTCCGGTGAAGCTGCCACAGCAAGGAGAGGCATGCAAAAATCAAGCAAATTGTGTCACTCTCTGAAGACACTTCGTGCCTGATCATATGTATCTTGAGTTTTTTTGGTATACTGCAGATGAATTGACATCAGTAATCTCAGCTGGAACCTCCAATACAAGGAGAGGTATATTAGTTTCAATCAAAAAGTGTTACTCTCTGAAGTCTCTTGGAGTCTGATCATACATGTTCTGAATTTTTAGGAATGCTGCAGATGAATTGACATCAGTAATATTTGATGGTGCCGCAAATGCATGTTGAGGCATTCGAGTTTCAAACAAGAATGTGTAACACTCTGAAGTCACTTGGTGTGTGACCTTATGTTCTATGAATTTTTTAGAAAAGCTAGACGGGAATTCTCATGATAAATCTCTGATGAACCCCCCAGTGCAGGGTGAGGTGGACAAATTTCAAGCAAATACATGTTTTACTCTATGAAGTCACATGCCTCCAAATAATACATGTTCTCAATTTTTTCAGGAATGTTTCAAATGAATTAGCATTAGTAATCTGGCATGAATCCGCCAATGCAGTGTTAGGTGTACTAATTTCAAGCAAAAGGTGTACCTCCCTGTCAAAACGTGGAGACTGATTCATATATGATTAGTATTTTTGAGGAATGTTTCAGATGAATTGAAGTCATTAATCTCTGATGGAGCCACCAATGTAAGTTGATGTATACTAATTTCGAGAATGAAAGTGTAACACTCGGAAGACACCTGGAGTCTGATCATACATGTTTTGAGTTTTTACAACTGCTGCTGATGTACTTACATCAGCAGTTCCTGATCGAGCCGCCAATGCAAGGTTAGGCACAATAATTTCAAGCAAAAATTGGAACTCTTTGAAGTCCCTTGGAATCTGATCCTGCGTGTTTTGAATTTTTTGGTGTGCTGCAAATGAATTGACATCCGTAATCTGTGAAGGAGCCGCCAATGCAAAGTGAGGTATACGAGTTTCAAAAAACAGTGTAACTCCCTGAAGTCACCTGTAGTCTTATCACACGTCCTTTGATGGATTTAGAAGTATAGCAGTTGAGTTGACATCAGCAATCTCTGATGCATCCTCCAATGCAAGCCGAGTTATGCTGATTTCAAAGAAAAAAGTGTAACTCTCTGAACTCACTTGGAGACTGATCATACATGTCTAGAATATTATAGGAAAGTTACAGACGATTTGATTTCAGTAATATTTGATGGTTCCACCAATGCAAGGTGAGGCATACGAGTTTCAAGCAAAAATGTGTAACATTTTGAATTCATTTGGGGACTAATCATACATGTTTTGAATTTTAAGAAATGTTGCAGATGAAATGACATCAGTAATCTCTGATGGATCCCTCAGTGCAAAGTGAGGTGAAATCATATCAAGCAATAACATCAAACTCTCTCAAGTCACTTGGAATCTGATCACATATACTTTGAAATTTCTGGAATGTTGCAAATGCATTGTGATTAGTAATCACACCTGAATACACCAACGTAAGGTGAGGTATACTTACATCAAGCAAAAAGTGTACCTCACTGAAGTCACTTGGAGTCTGATCATACATGATTTCATTATTTTAGGAATGTAGAAGATGAATTGAGATCATTAATCTCTGATGAAGCTGAAACTGCAAGGACAGGTGTACGAATATCAAGCAAAATGTGTAACTATCTGAATTCACTTGGTGACTGACCATATTTATTTATAGTTTTATTGGAACACTGCAGAAGAAATGACATCATTAATCTCTGCGGGATCCTCCAATACAGGGGGAAGTACATTACTTTCAATCAAAAGTGCTACTCTCTGATGTCACACGGAGTCGGACAATATATGATTTCTTTTTCTTAGGAATGTTGTAATGAATAGATATCTTTAATCTCGGAGGAAGCTGCCACTGTGAGGAGTATTATTTGAATATCTTGGAAACTATGTAACTCTCTGAACTCACTTGGAGTCAGATGATGCATGATTTCATTTCTTTAGGAATGTTGCAGATTAATTGAGATCTTTAATCTCTGGTGAAGCTCCAAAACAAGGAGAGGTATGCAAAAATCAAGCAAAATGTGCAACTCTCTAAAGTCACTTGGTGAATGATCATATGTATTTTGAGTTTTTTTGGTATACTGCAGATGAATTGACATCAGTAATCTCAGCTGGAACCTCCAATACAAGGAGAGGTATATTACTTTCAATCAAAAAGCGTTACTCTCTGAAGTCTCTTGGAGTCTGATCATACATGTTCTGAATTTTTAGGAATGCTGCAGATGATTTGATATCAGTAATATTTGATGGTGCCGCCAATTCATGCTGAGGCAAATGCATGTGGAGGCATTCGAGTATCAAGCAAAAATGTATAACTCTGAAGTCATTTGGCGTCTGACCTTATGAGCTTTGAATTTTTCAGAAATGCTGGACATGAGTTGACATGAGAAATCTCTGATGGACCCACCAGTGCACGGTGAGGTAGACAAATTTCAAGCAAATACATGTTTTACACTCTGAAGTCACTTGCTGACTGATGACACATGTTCTCAATTTTTCAGGAATGTTGCAAATGAATTAACATTAGTAATCTAACATGAATCCGCCAATGCGTGTTAGGTGTACTAAATTCAAGCAAAAGGTGTACCTCCCTGTAACAATGTGGAGACTGATTCATATATGATTAGTATTTTTGAGAAATGTTACAAATGAATTGAGAACATTAATCTCTGACGGAGACACCAACGTAAGGTGACAGATACTAATTTCAAGAATGAAAGTGTAACACTCGGAAGGTCCCTGGAGTCTCATCATACATGTTTTGAGTTTTTACAACTTCTGCTGATGAACTTACATCAGCAGACCCTGATCGAGCCACCAATGTAAAGTTAATCATACTAATTTCAAGCAAAAATTGTAACTCTTTGAAGTCTCTTGGAGTCTGATCATACGTGTTTGGAATTTTTTAGGTGTGCTGCAAATGAATTGATATCAGTAATCTGTGAAGGAGCCGCCAATGCAAAGTGAGGTATACAAGTTTCAAGCAAGAAGGGTAACACACCGAAGTCACCTGTAGTCTTATCACACGTCCTATGATGGTTTTAGAAATACGGCAGATGAGTTGACATCAGTAATCTCTGATGGATCCACCAATGCAAGCCGAGTTATGCTAATTTCAAGCAAAATGTGTAACTCTCTGAAGTCAGTTGGAGTCTGATCATACATGTTTAGAATATTTTAGGAATGTTGCAGACGATTAGATTTCAGTAATATTTGATGGTACGACCAACGCAAGGTGAGGCATATGAGTTTCAAGCAAAAATGTGTAACATTTTGAATTCATTTGCAGACTAATCATACATGTTTTGAATTTTAAGATATCCTGCAGATGAAATGACATCGGAAATCTCTGATGGATCCCACAGTACAAAGTGAGGTGTATTCATATAAAGCAATAGCGTCTAACTCTCTCAAGTCACTTGGAGTCTGATCATATATATTTTGAAATTTTTAGGAATGTTGCAAATGCATTGTGTTTAGTAATCTTACCTGAATCCACCAAAATAAGGTAAGGTATACTTATTTCAAGCAAAAAGTGTAAAACTCTGAAGTCTCTTGGAGACAGATCATACGTGATTTCATTGTTTTATTGATGTTGCAGATGAATTGAGATAATTAATCACAAATTAAGCTGCCATTGCAAGTAAAGGTGTACGAATTTCAAGTAAAATGTGTAAATCTCTGAATTAACTTTGTGTCTCATCATACGTATTTTCACTTTTTTAGGTGTACAGCAGGTGAAATGACATCACTTATCTATGCTGGATCCTCCAACACAAGGGGCGGTATATTTCTTCCAATCAAAACTGTTACACTCTAAGGTCACCTGGTGTCGGACCATACATGATTCTTTTTCTTAGTAATGTAGATGAATTGATATCTTTATCTCGGAGAAAGCTGCAACTGCAAGGAGTATTATTCGAATATCTAGGAAATTGTGTAACTCTCTGAACTCACTTGGAGTCTGATCATACATGATTTCATTTCTTTAGGAATGTTGCAGATGAATTGAGATAGTTAATCTCTGTTGAAGCTGCCACAGCAAGGAGAGGTATGCAAAAATAAAGTAAAATGTGTAACTCCCTGAAGTCACTTCGTCCCTGATCATATGTATCTTGAGTTTTTTTGGTATACTGCAGATGAATTGACATCAGTAATCTCAGCTGGAACCCCCAATACAAGGAGAGGTATATTAGTTTCAATCAAAAAGTGTTACTCTCTGAAGTCTCTTGGAGTCTGATCATACATGTTCTCAATTTTTAGGAATGCTGCAGATGATTTGAGATCATTAATCTCTCATTGATGGAGCCACCAACGTAAGGTGACGTATACTAATTTCAAGAATGAAAGTATAACACTCGGAAGGCACCTGGAGTCTGATCATACATGTTTTGAGTTTTACAACTGCTGCTGATGAACTAACATGAGCAGTCCCTGATCGAGCCGACAATACACGCTTAGGCATACTAATTTCAAGCAAAAATTGTAACTTTATGAAGTCCCTTGGTGTCTGATCATACGTGTTTTGAATTTTTTAGGTGTGCTGCAAATGAATTCACATCCGTACTCTGTGAAGGAGACGCCAATGTAAAGTGAGGTATAGGAGTTTCAAGAAAGAGGGTAGCACACTAAAGTCACCTGTAGTCTTATCACACGTCCTTTGATGGTTTTAGAAATATAGATGAGTTGACATCAGGAATCTCTGATGGATCCACCAATGCAAGCCAAGGTGTGCTAATTTCAAGGAAAAAAGTGTAACTCTCTTGAGTCAATGGAGTCTGATCATACATGTTTAGAATATATTAGGAAGGCTGCAGATTATTTTATTTCAGGAATATTTGACGGTTCTGCCAACGCAAGGTGAGGCATACGAGTTTCAAGCAAAAATGTATAACATTTTGAAATCATTTTTGGACTAATCATACATGTTTTGAATTTTAAGATATGTTGCAGATGAAATGACATCGGAAATCTCTGATGGATCCCTTCGTGCAAAGTGAGGAGTATTCATATCAAGCAGTAACGTCTAACTCTCTCAAGTCCTTTGGAGTCTGTTCATAAATATTTTGATATTTTTAGGAATAATGCAATTGCATTGCGATTAGTAATCTCACCTGAATCCACCAATATAAGGTGAGGTATACTTATTTCAAGCAAAAAAGTGTACCTCTCTGAAGTCTCTTGGAGTGTGATCATAAGGGATTTCATTTTTTTAGGAATGTTGCAGATGAATTGAGTTCATTAATCTCTGATGAATCTACCACTGCAAGTATAGGTGTACGAATATCAAGTAAAATGTGAAACTCTCTGAATTCACTTTGTGTCTGATCATATGTATTTTCACTTTTTTAGGTTTACAGCAGATGATATGGCATCCCTTATCTCTGCTGGATTCTCCAACACAAGGGATGGTATATTACTTTCCATCATAACTGTTACTCTCTGAGGTCAAATGGTGTCGGACCATACATGATATCATTTTCTTAGGAATGTTGTAGATGAATTGATATCTTTAATCTCGGAGGAAGCTGCCCCTGTGAGGAGTATTACTCGAATATCTTGGTAAATCTGTAACTCTCTGAACTCACTTGGAGTTTGATCATACATGATTTCATTTTCTTAGGAATGTTCCAGATGAATTGAGATCTTTTAATCTCTGTTGAAGCTGCCAGAGTAAGGAGAGGCATGCAAAAATCAAGCAAAATGTCTAACTGTCTGAAGTCACTTTGTGCTTGATCGTATGTATTTTGAGTTTTTTTGGTATACTGCAGATGAATTGACATCAGTAATTTCAACGGGAACCTCCAATACAAGGAGAGGTATATTACTTTCAATCAAAAAGTGTTACTCTCTGAAGTCTCTTGGAGTCTGATCATACATGTTCTGAATTTTTAGGAATGCTGCAGATGAATTGACATCAGTAATATTTGATGGTGCCGCAAATGCATGTTGAGGCATTCGAGTTTCAAACAAGAATGTGTAACACTCTGAAGTCACTTGGTGTGTGACCTTATGTTCTATGAATTTTTTAGAAAAGCTAGACGGGAATTCTCATGATAAATCTCTGATGAACCCCCCAGTGCAGGGTGAGGTGGACAAATTTCAAGCAAATACATGTTTTACTCTATGAAGTCACATGCCTCCAAATAATACATGTTCTCAATTTTTTCAGGAATGTTTCAAATGAATTAGCATTAGTAATCTGGCATGAATCCGCCAATGCAGTGTTAGGTGTACTAATTTCAAGCAAAAGGTGTACCTCCCTGTCAAAACGTGGAGACTGATTCATATATGATTAGTATTTTTGAGGAATGTTTCAGATGAATTGAAGTCATTAATCTCTGATGGAGCCACCAATGTAAGTTGATGTATACTAATTTCGAGAATGAAAGTGTAACACTCGGAAGACACCTGGAGTCTGATCATACATGTTTTGAGTTTTTACAACTGCTGCTGATGTACTTACATCAGCAGTTCCTGATCGAGCCGCCAATGCAAGGTTAGGCACAATAATTTCAAGCAAAAATTGGAACTCTTTGAAGTCCCTTGGAATCTGATCCTGCGTGTTTTGAATTTTTTGGTGTGCTGCAAATGAATTGACATCCATAATCTGTGAAGGAGCCGCCAATGCAAAGTGAGGTATACGAGTTTCAAAAAACAGTGTAACTCCCTGAAGTCACCTGTAGTCTTATCACACGTCCTTTGATGGATTTAGAAGTATAGCAGTTGAGCTGACATCAGCAATCTCTGATGCATCCTCCAATGCAAGCCGAGTTATGCTAATTTCAAAGAAAAAAGTGTAACTCTCTGAAGTCTCTGGAGTCTGATCATACATGTTTAGAATATTTTCGGAAGGCTGCAGACGATTTGATTTCAGTAATATTTGATGGTTCCGCCTACGCAAGGTGAGGCATACGAGATTCAGGCAAAAATGTGTAGCATTTTGAATTTATTTTTGGACTAATCATACATGTTTTGTATTTTAAGATATGCTTCGGATGAAATGGCATCAGAAATCTCTGATGGATCCCTCCGTGCAAAGTGAGGAGTATTCATATCAAGCAGTAACGTCTAACTCTCTCAAGTCCTTTGGAGTCTGTTCATAAATATTTTGATATTTTTAGGAATATTGCAATTGCATTGCGATTAGTAATCTCACCTGAATACACCAATATAAGGTGAGGTACACTTATTTCAAGCAAAAAAGTGTACCTCTCTGAAGTCTCTTGGAGTGTGATCATAAGGGATTTCATTTTTTTAGGAATGTTGCAGATGAATTGAGTTCATTAATCTCTGATGAATCTACCACTGCAAGTATAGGTGTACGAATATCAAGTAAAATGTGAAACTCTCTGAATTCACTTTGTGTCTGATCATATGTATTTTCACTTTTTTAGGTTTACAGCAGATGATATGGCATCCCTTATCTCTGCTGGATTCTCCAACACAAGGGATGGTATATTACTTTCCATCATAACTGTTACTCTCTGAGGTCAAATGGTGTCGGACCATACATGATATCATTTTCTTAGGAATGTTGTAGATGAATTGATATCTTTAATCTCGGAGGAAGCTGCCCCTGTGAGGAGTATTACTCGAATATCTTGGTAAATCTGTAACTCTCTGAACTCACTTGGAGTCTGATCATACATGATATCATTTTTTTAGGAATCTTGCAGATGAATTGAGATCTTTAATCTCCGGTGAAGCTGCCACAGCAAGGAGAGGCATGCAAAAATCAAGCAAATTGTGTCACTCTCTGAAGACACTTCGTGCCTGATCATATGTATCTTGAGTTTTTTTGGTATACTGCAGATGAATTGACATCAGTAATCTCAGCTGGAACCTCCAATACAAGGAGAGGTATATTAGTTTCAATCAAAAAGTGTTACTCTCTGAAGTCTCTTGGAGTCTGATCATACATGTTCTGAATTTTTAGGAATGCTGCAGATGAATTGACATCAGTAATATTTGATGGTGCCGCAAATGCATGTTGAGGCATTCGAGTTTCAAACAAGAATGTGTAACACTCTGAAGTCACTTGGTGTGTGACCTTATGTTCTATGAATTTTTTAGAAAAGCTAGACGGATAGCTTTTAAAAAGATAGAAAAATTTATCTCATGATAAATCTCTGATGAACCCCCCAGTGCAGGGTGAGGTGGACAAATTTCAAGCAAATACATGTTTTACTCTATGAAGTCACATGCCTCCAAATAATACATGTTCTCAATTTTTTCAGGAATGTTTCAAATGAATTAGCATTAGTAATCTGGCATGAATCCGCCAATGCAGTGTTAGGTGTACTAATTTCAAGCAAAAGGTGTACCTCCCTGTCAAA
Source organism: Manis pentadactyla (assembly GCF_030020395.1). NCBI lineage: Eukaryota > Metazoa > Chordata > Mammalia > Pholidota > Manidae > Manis > Manis pentadactyla. Next base: position 10,959 of record NW_026644910.1, on the reverse strand, counting down.
ACGTGGAGACTGATTCATATATGATTAGTATTTTTGAGGAATGTTTCAGATGAATTGAAGTCATTAATCTCTGATGGAGCCACCAATGTAAGTTGATGTATACTAATTTCGAGAATGAAAGTGTAACACTCGGAAGACACCTGGAGTCTGATCATACATGTTTTGAGTTTTTACAACTGCTGCTGATGTACTTACATCAGCAGTTCCTGATCGAGCCGCCAATGCAAGGTTAGGCACAATAATTTCAAGCAAAAATTGGAACTCTTTGAAGTCCCTTGGAATCTGATCCTGCGTGTTTTGAATTTTTTGGTGTGCTGCAAATGAATTGACATCCGTAATCTGTGAAGGAGCCGCCAATGCAAAGTGAGGTATACGAGTTTCAAAAAACAGTGTAACTCCCTGAAGTCACCTGTAGTCTTATCACACGTCCTTTGATGGATTTAGAAGTATAGCAGTTGAGCTGACATCAGCAATCTCTGATGCATCCTCCAATGCAAGCCGAGTTATGCTGATTTCAAAGAAAAAAGTGTAACTCTCTGAACTCACTTGGAGACTGATCATACATGTCTAGAATATTATAGGAAAGTTACAGACGATTTGATTTCAGTAATATTTGATGGTTCCACCAATGCAAGGTGAGGCATACGAGTTTCAAGCAAAAATGTGTAACATTTTGAATTCATTTGGGGACTAATCATACATGTTTTGAATTTTAAGAAATGTTGCAGATGAAATGACATCAGTAATCTCTGATGGATCCCTCAGTGCAAAGTGAGGTGAAATCATATCAAGCAATAACATCAAACTCTCTCAAGTCACTTGGAATCTGATCACATATACTTTGAAATTTCTGGAATGTTGCAAATGCATTGTGATTAGTAATCACACCTGAATACACCAACGTAAGGTGAGGTATACTTACATCAAGCAAAAAGTGTACCTCACTGAAGTCACTTGGAGTCTGATCATACATGATTTCATTATTTTAGGAATGTAGAAGATGAATTGAGATCATTAATCTCTGATGAAGCTGAAACTGCAAGGACAGGTGTACGAATATCAAGCAAAATGTGTAACTATCTGAATTCACTTGGTGACTGACCATATTTATTTATAGTTTTATTGGAACACTGCAGAAGAAATGACATCATTAATCTCTGCGGGATCCTCCAATACAGGGGGAAGTACATTACTTTCAATCAAAAGTGCTACTCTCTGATGTCACACGGAGTCGGACAATATATGATTTCTTTTTCTTAGGAATGTTGTAATGAATAGATATCTTTAATCTCGGAGGAAGCTGCCACTGTGAGGAGTATTATTTGAATATCTTGGAAACTATGTAACTCTCTGAACTCACTTGGAGTCAGATGATGCATGATTTCATTTCTTTAGGAATGTTGCAGATTAATTGAGATCTTTAATCTCTGGTGAAGCTCCAAAACAAGGAGAGGTATGCAAAAATCAAGCAAAATGTGCAACTCTCTAAAGTCACTTGGTGAATGATCATATGTATTTTGAGTTTTTTTGGTATACTGCAGATGAATTGACATCAGTAATCTCAGCTGGAACCTCCAATACAAGGAGAGGTATATTACTTTCAATCAAAAAGCGTTACTCTCTGAAGTCTCTTGGAGTCTGATCATACATGTTCTGAATTTTTAGGAATGCTGCAGATGATTTGATATCAGTAATATTTGATGGTGCCGCCAATTCATGCTGAGGCAAATGCATGTGGAGGCATTCGAGTATCAAGCAAAAATGTATAACTCTGAAGTCATTTGGCGTCTGACCTTATGAGCTTTGAATTTTTCAGAAATGCTGGACATGAGTTGACATGAGAAATCTCTGATGGACCCACCAGTGCACGGTGAGGTAGACAAATTTCAAGCAAATACATGTTTTACACTCTGAAGTCACTTGCTGACTGATGACACATGTTCTCAATTTTTCAGGAATGTTGCAAATGAATTAACATTAGTAATCTAACATGAATCCGCCAATGCGTGTTAGGTGTACTAAATTCAAGCAAAAGGTGTACCTCCCTGTAACAATGTGGAGACTGATTCATATATGATTAGTATTTTTGAGAAATGTTACAAATGAATTGAGAACATTAATCTCTGACGGAGACACCAACGTAAGGTGACAGATACTAATTTCAAGAATGAAAGTGTAACACTCGGAAGGTCCCTGGAGTCTCATCATACATGTTTTGAGTTTTTACAACTTCTGCTGATGAACTTACATCAGCAGACCCTGATCGAGCCACCAATGTAAAGTTAATCATACTAATTTCAAGCAAAAATTGTAACTCTTTGAAGTCTCTTGGAGTCTGATCATACGTGTTTGGAATTTTTTAGGTGTGCTGCAAATGAATTGATATCAGTAATCTGTGAAGGAGCCGCCAATGCAAAGTGAGGTATACAAGTTTCAAGCAAGAAGGGTAACACACCGAAGTCACCTGTAGTCTTATCACACGTCCTATGATGGTTTTAGAAATACGGCAGATGAGTTGACATCAGTAATCTCTGATGGATCCACCAATGCAAGCCGAGTTATGCTAATTTCAAGCAAAATGTGTAACTCTCTGAAGTCAGTTGGAGTCTGATCATACATGTTTAGAATATTTTAGGAATGTTGCAGACGATTAGATTTCAGTAATATTTGATGGTACGACCAACGCAAGGTGAGGCATATGAGTTTCAAGCAAAAATGTGTAACATTTGAATTCATTTGCAGACTAATCATACATGTTTTGAATTTTAAGATATCCTGCAGATGAAATGACATCGGAAATCTCTGATGGATCCCACAGTACAAAGTGAGGTGTATTCATATAAAGCAATAGCGTCTAACTCTCTCAAGTCACTTGGAGTCTGATCATATATATTTGAAATTTTAGGAATGTTGCAAATGCATTGTGTTTAGTAATCTTACCTGAATCCACCAAAATAAGGTAAGGTATACTTATTTCAAGCAAAAAGTGTAAAACTCTGAAGTCTCTTGGAGACAGATCATACGTGATTTCATTGTTTTATTGATGTTGCAGATGAATTGAGATAATTAATCACAAATTAAGCTGCCATTGCAAGTAAAGGTGTACGAATTTCAAGTAAAATGTGTAAATCTCTGAATTAACTTTGTGTCTCATCATACGTATTTTCACTTTTTTAGGTGTACAGCAGGTGAAATGACATCACTTATCTATGCTGGATCCTCCAACACAAGGGGCGGTATATTTCTTCCAATCAAAACTGTTACACTCTAAGGTCACCTGGTGTCGGACCATACATGATTCTTTTTCTTAGTAATGTAGATGAATTGATATCTTTATCTCGGAGAAAGCTGCAACTGCAAGGAGTATTATTCGAATATCTAGGAAATTGTGTAACTCTCTGAACTCACTTGGAGTCTGATCATACATGATTTTTTCATTTCTTTAGGAATGTTGCAGATGAATTGAGATAGTTAATCTCTGTTGAAGCTGCCACAGCAAGGAGAGGTATGCAAAAATAAAGTAAAATGTGTAACTCCCTGAAGTCACTTCGTCCCTGATCATATGTATCTTGAGTTTTTTTGGTATACTGCAGATGAATTGACATCAGTAATCTCAGCTGGAACCCCCAATACAAGGAGAGGTATATTAGTTTCAATCAAAAAGTGTTACTCTCTGAAGTCTCTTGGAGTCTGATCATACATGTTCTCAATTTTTAGGAATGCTGCAGATGATTTGAGATCATTAATCTCTCATTGATGGAGCCACCAACGTAAGGTGACGTATACTAATTTCAAGAATGAAAGTATAACACTCGGAAGGCACCTGGAGTCTGATCATACATGTTTTGAGTTTTACAACTGCTGCTGATGAACTAACATGAGCAGTCCCTGATCGAGCCGACAATACACGCTTAGGCATACTAATTTCAAGCAAAAATTGTAACTTTATGAAGTCCCTTGGTGTCTGATCATACGTGTTTTGAATTTTTTAGGTGTGCTGCAAATGAATTCACATCCGTACTCTGTGAAGGAGACGCCAATGTAAAGTGAGGTATAGGAGTTTCAAGAAAGAGGGTAGCACACTAAAGTCACCTGTAGTCTTATCACACGTCCTTTGATGGTTTTAGAAATATAGATGAGTTGACATCAGGAATCTCTGATGGATCCACCAATGCAAGCCAAGGTGTGCTAATTTCAAGGAAAAAAGTGTAACTCTCTTGAGTCAATGGAGTCTGATCATACATGTTTAGAATATATTAGGAAGGCTGCAGATTATTTTATTTCAGGAATATTTGACGGTTCTGCCAACGCAAGGTGAGGCATACGAGTTTCAAGCAAAAATGTATAACATTTTGAAATCATTTTTGGACTAATCATACATGTTTTGAATTTTAAGATATGTTGCAGATGAAATGACATCGGAAATCTCTGATGGATCCCTTCGTGCAAAGTGAGGAGTATTCATATCAAGCAGTAACGTCTAACTCTCTCAAGTCCTTTGGAGTCTGTTCATAAATATTTTGATATTTTTAGGAATAATGCAATTGCATTGCGATTAGTAATCTCACCTGAATCCACCAATATAAGGTGAGGTATACTTATTTCAAGCAAAAAAGTGTACCTCTCTGAAGTCTCTTGGAGTGTGATCATAAGGGATTTCATTTTTTTAGGAATGTTGCAGATGAATTGAGTTCATTAATCTCTGATGAATCTACCACTGCAAGTATAGGTGTACGAATATCAAGTAAAATGTGAAACTCTCTGAATTCACTTTGTGTGATCATATGTATTTTCACTTTTTTAGGTTTACAGCAGATGATATGGCATCCCTTATCTCTGCTGGATTCTCCAACACAAGGGATGGTATATTACTTTCCATCATAACTGTTACTCTCTGAGGTCAAATGGTGTCGGACCATACATGATATCATTTTCTTAGGAATGTTGTAGATGAATTGATATCTTTAATCTCGGAGGAAGCTGCCCCTGTGAGGAGTATTACTCGAATATCTTGGTAAATCTGTAACTCTCTGAACTCACTTGGAGTTTGATCATACATGATTTCATTTTCTTAGGAATGTTCCAGATGAATTGAGATCTTTTAATCTCTGTTGAAGCTGCCAGAGTAAGGAGAGGCATGCAAAAATCAAGCAAAATGTCTAACTGTCTGAAGTCACTTTGTGCTTGATCGTATGTATTTTGAGTTTTTTTGGTATACTGCAGATGAATTGACATCAGTAATTTCAACGGGAACCTCCAATACAAGGAGAGGTATATTACTTTCAATCAAAAAGTGTTACTCTCTGAAGTCTCTTGGAGTCTGATCATACATGTTCTGAATTTTTAGGAATGCTGCAGATGAATTGACATCAGTAATATTTGATGGTGCCGCAAATGCATGTTGAGGCATTCGAGTTTCAAACAAGAATGTGTAACACTCTGAAGTCACTTGGTGTGTGACCTTATGTTCTATGAATTTTTTAGAAAAGCTAGACGGGAATTCTCATGATAAATCTCTGATGAACCCCCCAGTGCAGGGTGAGGTGGACAAATTTCAAGCAAATACATGTTTTACTCTATGAAGTCACATGCCTCCAAATAATACATGTTCTCAATTTTTTCAGGAATGTTTCAAATGAATTAGCATTAGTAATCTGGCATGAATCCGCCAATGCAGTGTTAGGTGTACTAATTTCAAGCAAAAGGTGTACCTCCCTGTCAAAACGTGGAGACTGATTCATATATGATTAGTATTTTTGAGGAATGTTTCAGATGAATTGAAGTCATTAATCTCTGATGGAGCCACCAATGTAAGTTGATGTATACTAATTTCGAGAATGAAAGTGTAACACTCGGAAGACACCTGGAGTCTGATCATACATGTTTTGAGTTTTTACAACTGCTGCTGATGTACTTACATCAGCAGTTCCTGATCGAGCCGCCAATGCAAGGTTAGGCACAATAATTTCAAGCAAAAATTGGAACTCTTTGAAGTCCCTTGGAATCTGATCCTGCGTGTTTTGAATTTTTTGGTGTGCTGCAAATGAATTGACATCCATAATCTGTGAAGGAGCCGCCAATGCAAAGTGAGGTATACGAGTTTCAAAAAACAGTGTAACTCCCTGAAGTCACCTGTAGTCTTATCACACGTCCTTTGATGGATTTAGAAGTATAGCAGTTGAGCTGACATCAGCAATCTCTGATGCATCCTCCAATGCAAGCCGAGTTATGCTAATTTCAAAGAAAAAAGTGTAACTCTCTGAAGTCTCTGGAGTCTGATCATACATGTTTAGAATATTTTCGGAAGGCTGCAGACGATTTGATTTCAGTAATATTTGATGGTTCCGCCTACGCAAGGTGAGGCATACGAGATTCAGGCAAAAATGTGTAGCATTTTGAATTTATTTTTGGACTAATCATACATGTTTTGTATTTTAAGATATGCTTCGGATGAAATGGCATCAGAAATCTCTGATGGATCCCTCCGTGCAAAGTGAGGAGTATTCATATCAAGCAGTAACGTCTAACTCTCTCAAGTCCTTTGGAGTCTGTTCATAAATATTTTGATATTTTTAGGAATATTGCAATTGCATTGCGATTAGTAATCTCACCTGAATACACCAATATAAGGTGAGGTACACTTATTTCAAGCAAAAAAGTGTACCTCTCTGAAGTCTCTTGGAGTGTGATCATAAGGGATTTCATTTTTTTAGGAATGTTGCAGATGAATTGAGTTCATTAATCTCTGATGAATCTACCACTGCAAGTATAGGTGTACGAATATCAAGTAAAATGTGAAACTCTCTGAATTCACTTTGTGTCTGATCATATGTATTTTCACTTTTTTAGGTTTACAGCAGATGATATGGCATCCCTTATCTCTGCTGGATTCTCCAACACAAGGGATGGTATATTACTTTCCATCATAACTGTTACTCTCTGAGGTCAAATGGTGTCGGACCATACATGATATCATTTTCTTAGGAATGTTGTAGATGAATTGATATCTTTAATCTCGGAGGAAGCTGCCCCTGTGAGGAGTATTACTCGAATATCTTGGTAAATCTGTAACTCTCTGAACTCACTTGGAGTCTGATCATACATGATATCATTTTTTTAGGAATCTTGCAGATGAATTGAGATCTTTAATCTCCGGTGAAGCTGCCACAGCAAGGAGAGGCATGCAAAAATCAAGCAAATTGTGTCACTCTCTGAAGACACTTCGTGCCTGATCATATGTATCTTGAGTTTTTTTGGTATACTGCAGATGAATTGACATCAGTAATCTCAGCTGGAACCTCCAATACAAGGAGAGGTATATTAGTTTCAATCAAAAAGTGTTACTCTCTGAAGTCTCTTGGAGTCTGATCATACATGTTCTGAATTTTTAGGAATGCTGCAGATGAATTGACATCAGTAATATTTGATGGTGCCGCAAATGCATGTTGAGGCATTCGAGTTTCAAACAAGAATGTGTAACACTCTGAAGTCACTTGGTGTGTGACCTTATGTTCTATGAATTTTTTAGAAAAGCTAGACGGGAATTCTCATGATAAATCTCTGATGAACCCCCCAGTGCAGGGTGAGGTGGACAAATTTCAAGCAAATACATGTTTTACTCTATGAAGTCACATGCCTCCAAATAATACATGTTCTCAATTTTTTCAGGAATGTTTCAAATGAATTAGCATTAGTAATCTGGCATGAATCCGCCAATGCAGTGTTAGGTGTACTAATTTCAAGCAAAAGGTGTACCTCCCTGTCAAAACGTGGAGACTGATTCATATATGATTAGTATTTTTGAGGAATGTTTCAGATGAATTGAAGTCATTAATCTCTGATGGAGCCACCAATGTAAGTTGATGTATACTAATTTCGAGAATGAAAGTGTAACACTCGGAAGACACCTGGAGTCTGATCATACATGTTTTGAGTTTTTACAACTGCTGCTGATGTACTTACATCAGCAGTTCCTGATCGAGCCGCCAATGCAAGGTTAGGCACAATAATTTCAAGCAAAAATTGGAACTCTTTGAAGTCCCTTGGAATCTGATCCTGCGTGTTTTGAATTTTTTGGTGTGCTGCAAATGAATTGACATCCGTAATCTGTGAAGGAGCCGCCAATGCAAAGTGAGGTATACGAGTTTCAAAAAACAGTGTAACTCCCTGAAGTCACCTGTAGTCTTATCACACGTCCTTTGATGGATTTAGAAGTATAGCAGTTGAGCTGACATCAGCAATCTCTGATGCATCCTCCAATGCAAGCCGAGTTATGCTGATTTCAAAGAAAAAAGTGTAACTCTCTGAACTCACTTGGAGACTGATCATACATGTCTAGAATATTATAGGAAAGTTACAGACGATTTGATTTCAGTAATATTTGATGGTTCCACCAATGCAAGGTGAGGCATACGAGTTTCAAGCAAAAATGTGTAACATTTTGAATTCATTTGGGGACTAATCATACATGTTTTGAATTTTAAGAAATGTTGCAGATGAAATGACATCAGTAATCTCTGATGGATCCCTCAGTGCAAAGTGAGGTGAAATCATATCAAGCAATAACATCAAACTCTCTCAAGTCACTTGGAATCTGATCACATATACTTTGAAATTTCTGGAATGTTGCAAATGCATTGTGATTAGTAATCACACCTGAATACACCAACGTAAGGTGAGGTATACTTACATCAAGCAAAAAGTGTACCTCACTGAAGTCACTTGGAGTCTGATCATACATGATTTCATTATTTTAGGAATGTAGAAGATGAATTGAGATCATTAATCTCTGATGAAGCTGAAACTGCAAGGACAGGTGTACGAATATCAAGCAAAATGTGTAACTATCTGAATTCACTTGGTGACTGACCATATTTATTTATAGTTTTATTGGAACACTGCAGAAGAAATGACATCATTAATCTCTGCGGGATCCTCCAATACAGGGGGAAGTACATTACTTTCAATCAAAAGTGCTACTCTCTGATGTCACACGGAGTCGGACAATATATGATTTCTTTTTCTTAGGAATGTTGTAATGAATAGATATCTTTAATCTCGGAGGAAGCTGCCACTGTGAGGAGTATTATTTGAATATCTTGGAAACTATGTAACTCTCTGAACTCACTTGGAGTCAGATGATGCATGATTTCATTTCTTTAGGAATGTTGCAGATTAATTGAGATCTTTAATCTCTGGTGAAGCTCCAAAACAAGGAGAGGTATGCAAAAATCAAGCAAAATGTGCAACTCTCTAAAGTCACTTGGTGAATGATCATATGTATTTTGAGTTTTTTTGGTATACTGCAGATGAATTGACATCAGTAATCTCAGCTGGAACCTCCAATACAAGGAGAGGTATATTACTTTCAATCAAAAAGCGTTACTCTCTGAAGTCTCTTGGAGTCTGATCATACATGTTCTGAATTTTTAGGAATGCTGCAGATGATTTGATATCAGTAATATTTGATGGTGCCGCCAATTCATGCTGAGGCAAATGCATGTGGAGGCATTCGAGTATCAAGCAAAAATGTATAACTCTGAAGTCATTTGGCGTCTGACCTTATGAGCTTTGAATTTTTCAGAAATGCTGGACATGAGTTGACATGAGAAATCTCTGATGGACCCACCAGTGCACGGTGAGGTAGACAAATTTCAAGCAAATACATGTTTTACACTCTGAAGTCACTTGCTGACTGATGACACATGTTCTCAATTTTTCAGGAATGTTGCAAATGAATTAACATTAGTAATCTAACATGAATCCGCCAATGCGTGTTAGGTGTACTAAATTCAAGCAAAAGGTGTACCTCCCTGTAACAATGTGGAGACTGATTCATATATGATTAGTATTTTTGAGAAATGTTACAAATGAATTGAGAACATTAATCTCTGACGGAGACACCAACGTAAGGTGACAGATACTAATTTCAAGAATGAAAGTGTAACACTCGGAAGGTCCCTGGAGTCTCATCATACATGTTTTGAGTTTTTACAACTTCTGCTGATGAACTTACATCAGCAGACCCTGATCGAGCCACCAATGTAAAGTTAATCATACTAATTTCAAGCAAAAATTGTAACTCTTTGAAGTCTCTTGGAGTCTGATCATACGTGTTTGGAATTTTTTAGGTGTGCTGCAAATGAATTGATATCAGTAATCTGTGAAGGAGCCGCCAATGCAAAGTGAGGTATACAAGTTTCAAGCAAGAAGGGTAACACACCGAAGTCACCTGTAGTCTTATCACACGTCCTATGATGGTTTTAGAAATACGGCAGATGAGTTGACATCAGTAATCTCTGATGGATCCACCAATGCAAGCCGAGTTATGCTAATTTCAAGCAAAATGTGTAACTCTCTGAAGTCAGTTGGAGTCTGATCATACATGTTTAGAATATTTTAGGAATGTTGCAGACGATTAGATTTCAGTAATATTTGATGGTACGACCAACGCAAGGTGAGGCATATGAGTTTCAAGCAAAAATGTGTAACATTTTGAATTCATTTGCAGACTAATCATACATGTTTTGAATTTTAAGATATCCTGCAGATGAAATGACATCGGAAATCTCTGATGGATCCCACAGTACAAAGTGAGGTGTATTCATATAAAGCAATAGCGTCTAACTCTCTCAAGTCACTTGGAGTCTGATCATATATATTTTGAAATTTTTAGGAATGTTGCAAATGCATTGTGTTTAGTAATCTTACCTGAATCCACCAAAATAAGGTAAGGTATACTTATTTCAAGCAAAAAGTGTAAAACTCTGAAGTCTCTTGGAGACAGATCATACGTGATTTCATTGTTTTATTGATGTTGCAGATGAATTGAGATAATTAATCACAAATTAAGCTGCCATTGCAAGTAAAGGTGTACGAATTTCAAGTAAAATGTGTAAATCTCTGAATTAACTTTGTGTCTCATCATACGTATTTTCACTTTTTTAGGTGTACAGCAGG
>NW_026644909.1:0-59225 GCF_030020395.1 Manis pentadactyla | reverse complement strand
AGTTCCATTGCGACAAAGTAGGAAGCATTCTTATCCAAACAACCCAGGAACTCTCTGCTCCGTCACATAACACCACTTCCCCCTCAGTAAAAAAGCATTGCACTCCATTGGGCAACATTCCACCACATTCCATTGCATTCCATTCTGTAAAAGAAGGCCCAATTTCTTTCAATCCATTCAGGAGCAGCCTATTGCATCAATTCCCATGACATTCCACACGATTCCAGAAGATTCTACTCCATTGCAAACATTCCATTGCATTCTGTGGCTTTCTATTTTTACAGAGAAGATATCCTCCTATACAAAATCTCTCAGGATCCCTACTTTGGAACACATTACACCCCATTAGAAACCATTTCACAACCTTTCACTCTATTCTGCAACATTTCACCGCATTCTATTATGTTTGCTTCCATCCACCAAGGCTGCATTTGCTTCCAAATCACTAGGGAACCCTATATTGCATCACATTACAACGGATTCAACACCACTCCACAACATTACACTCCAGACCCCAGCAATCCACCGTGTTCTATCGTGTTCCATTCTACAAAAGAATGCTCCACTCTTTTCCCAATCAGGAACCGTCTCTTGCGTCACATTACACCCGATTACACTGCATTCCACAGCTCTCCACTTCCTTTGGATACATTCCACTGTATTCTTTTGCATTCCATTCCTACAAAGAAACATCGATTCACTTCCAGCGCATTAAGGACGGTCTATTGCATCACATCAAATGCCATTCCACTCCATTCTTCAAGATTCTACTAAACTAAACCACGTTATATTGCATTCCATTCTGTCAAATAAGGCTCCGTTCCTTTCCAAAACAACGAGGAACTCTCCACTGCGTCGCATTACGCACGATTCCAGTCGATTTTGCAGCATAGCACTCCATTTGTCAACATCTCATTGTGTTCTGTAGCTTTCCATCAATTACCAGAGAGCTCCATTCGCTTCGAGACCACTCAAGAACTCTATATTGTGTCACATTATATGCGATTCTACACCAATCTGAAAAATTGCACTGCACTCCACAAAATTCCACCACGTTCTGTAGCGTTCTGTTCTGTCAAAGAAGGCTGCATTCTTTCCCAAAACGATCTTTAACACTCTATGGCATCACGTGACACTCCATTCCGCTCCATTCCACAACATTTCACTCCATTCCCAAATACGCCAGCACATTCATTTGCTGTACACTGTGCCAAAGGAGGAACCATTCGCTTCCAAACCACTCTGGAGACCTTTATTATGTCACAATACAGCAGATTCCACTAGATTACAGAACTTTGCCCTTCATTCCACAATATTATACCACGTTCTATTGCTTTTAATTCTGCCAAAGAAAGCTAAATTTGGTTCCAAGCAATTCACGAACTTCGTATTGTGTCTCTTCAAATGCCATTCCTCTCCATTCCACAAGATTCTACTCTATTCCCTAACAATCCAACAAGTTCTACTGAGTTCCATTGTGAAAAAGTAGGAAGCCTTTTCATCCAAACAACTCAGGACTCCCTATTGCATCACATAACACCACATTCCACTCAATAAAACTTAATTGCACTCCATTGGGCAACATTCCACCGCATTCCATTGCATTCCATTCTGTGTAAGAAGGGCCCATTGCTTCCAAACAATTCGGGAACAGCCTATTGCGTCAATTCACATGACATTCCACACGATTCCACTAGATTCTTCTCCCTTCAAAACATTCTAATGCATCCTATGGCACTCCATTGTTATAAAGAACACACCGTTCTCTACAAAATCACTCAGTATCCCTCTACAGATCACATTTCACACCATTATACTCAATTTCACAACCTTCCTCTCTATTGCGCAACATTCCACCACGTTCTATTACGTTTGATTCCATCCAGCAAGGTTGCATTCGCTTCCAATTCACTAGGGAACCCTTTATTGCGTCACATTACAATGGATTCAACACAATTCCACAGCATTGCACTCCATACCCCAGCACTCCACCGTGTTCAATCGTGTTCCATTCTGCAAAGGAAGGCTCCACTCTTATCCCAAACAATCAGGAACTGTCTCTTGCATCAGATTACATTACATTACATTACACTGCATTCCACAACTCTTCACTTCATTTAGCTACATTCCACTGTAGTCTTTTCCATTCCATTCCTACAAAGAAGACTCCATTCTCTTCCCACCCTTTAAGGACGGTCTGCTGCATCATATCAAATGAAATTCCTCTACATTCTACAAGATTCTACAAAATTTCACCACGTTATATTGCATTCCATTCTTTCAAATAAGGCTCCGTTCCTTTCCAAAAGAATGAGGAACACTCTACTGCATCACATTATGCACTATTCCAGTCCATTTAACATTGCACGCCTTTCCTGAACATCTCACCATGTTCTGTGGCATTCCATTCCACCCAGGAGAGCTGCATTTGCTTCGAGACCACTCAGGACATCTATATTGTTTCACAGTACACGCGATTCTACACGAATCTACAAAATTGCACTGAACTCCACAAAATTCCACCACGTCCTATAGTGTTCTGTTGTTTCAAAGAAGGCTCCATTCGTTTCCAAAACAATCTGTAACACTCTATGGCATAACATAACACTACATTCTGCTCCATTCCACAACATTTCACTCCATTCCCCAATATGCCAGCACATTCATTTGCTTTACTCTCCGGCAAAGGAGGCACCATTCGCTTCCAAACAAGTCTGGAGACATTTATTATGTCACATTACAGCCGATTCCACTCCATTCCACAACATTGCCCTCCATTAGACAACATTATACCACGTTCTATTGCGTTCCATTCTGCCAAAGAAAGCTGCATTTGGTTCCAAGAAATCCAAGAACTTCATGTTGTGTCACTTCGCAAGCCATTTCTCCCAATTCCACAATATTCTACTCTATTCCCCAACAATCCAGCAAGTTCTACTGAGTTCCATTTTGACAAAGTAGGAAGCATTCTTATCAAGCAACCCAAACAACCCAGGAACTCTCTGTTGCATCACAGAAAACCACTTTTAACTCAATAAAACAGCATTGCACTCCATTGGGCAACATTCCACCACATTAAATTGCATTACATTGTGTAAAAGAAGGCCCCATTGCTTCCAAGACATTCAGGGACAGCCTACTGTGTCAATTCACATGCCATCCCACAAGATTCTACTCCATTGCAAACACTCAGAAACACGCGATTCTACACCAATATACAAAATTGCACTGAACTCCATAAAATTCCACCACGTCCTATAGCGCTCTGTTCTCTCAAGGAAGGATCCATTCATTTCCGAAATAATTTGTAACACTCTGTGGCATCAAAATACACTCCATTCCGCTAAATTCCACTATATTTTACTCCATTTCCCAGTATGCCGGCACATTCATCTGCTTTACACTCCGGCAAAGTAGGCACCATTTGTTTCCAAGCCAGTCTGGAGACCTTTATTTTCATATTACAGCCGGTTCCACTTCATTCCACAACATTGCCCTCCATCCCACAACATTATAACACGTTCTACTGCGTTCCATTCTGCCAGAGAAAGCTCCATTTGGTTCCAAGCAATTCAGCAACTCCGTATTGTATCACTTCACATGCCATTCCTCTACATTCCACAGGATTCTACTCTATTCCCCAACAATCCAACAAGTTCTACTGAGTTCCTTTGCGACAAAGTAGGAAGCATTCTTATCCAAACAACCCAGGAACTCTCTGCTCCGTCACATAACACCACTTCCCCCTCAGTAAAAAAGCATTGCACTCCATTGGGCAACATTCCACCACATTCCATTGCATTCCATTCTGTAAAAGAAGGCCCAATTTCTTTCAATCCATTCAGGAGCAGCCTATTGCATCAATTCCCATGACATTCCACACGATTCCAGAAGATTCTACTCCATTGCAAACATTCCATTGCATTCTGTGGCTTTCTATTTTTACAGAGAAGATATCCTCCTATACAAAATCTCTCAGGATCCCTACTTTGGAACACATTACACCCCATTAGAAACCATTTCACAACCTTTCACTCTATTCTGCAACATTTCACCGCATTCTATTATGTTTGCTTCCATCCACCAAGGCTGCATTTGCTTCCAAATCACTAGGGAACCCTATATTGCATCACATTACAACGGATTCAACACCACTCCACAACATTACACTCCAGACCCCAGCAATCCACCGTGTTCTATCGTGTTCCATTCTACAAAAGAATGCTCCACTCTTTTCCCAATCAGGAACCGTCTCTTGCGTCACATTACACCCGATTACACTGCATTCCACAGCTCTCCACTTCCTTTGGATACATTCCACTGTATTCTTTTGCATTCCATTCCTACAAAGAAACATCGATTCACTTCCAGTGCATTAAGGACGGTCTATTGCATCACATCAAATGCCATTCCACTCCATTCTTCAAGATTCTACTAAACTAAACCACGTTATATTGCATTCCATTCTGTCAAATAAGGCTCCGTTCCTTTCCAAAACAACGAGGAACTCTCCACTGCGTCGCATTACGCACGATTCCAGTCGATTTTGCAGCATAGCACTCCATTTGTCAACATCTCATTGTGTTCTGTAGCTTTCCATCAATTACAAGAGAGCTCCATTAGCTTCGAGACCACTGAAGAACTCTATATTGTGTCACATTATATGCGATTCTACACCAATCTGAAAAATTGCACTGCACTCCACAAAATTCCACCACGTTCTGTAGCGTTCTGTTCTGTCAAAGAAGGCTGCATTCTTTCCCAAAACGATCTTTAACACTCTATGGCATCACGTGACACTCCATTCCGCTCCATTCCACAACATTTTACTCCATTCCCAAATACGCCAGCACATTCATTTGCTGTACACTGTGCCAAAGGAGGAACCATTCGCTTCCAAACCACTCTGGAGACCTTTATTATGTCACAATACAGCAGATTCCACTAGATTACAGAACTTTGCCCTTCATTCCACAATATTATACCACGTTCTATTGCTTTTAATTCTGCCAAAGAAAGCTAAATTTGGTTCCAAGCAATTCACGAACTTCGTATTGTGTCTCTTCAAATGCCATTCCTCTCCATTCCACAAGATTCTACTCTATTCTCTAACAATCCAACAAGTTCTACTGAGTTCCATTGTGAAAAAGTAGGAAGCCTTTTCATCCAAACAACTCAGGACTCCCTATTGCATCACATAACACCACATTCCACTCAATAAAACTTAATTGCACTCCATTGGGCAACATTCCACCGCATTCCATTGCATTCCATTCTGTGTAAGAAGGGCCCATTGCTTCCAAACAATTCGGGAACAGCCTATTGCGTCAATTCACATGACATTCCACACGATTCCACTAGATTCTTCTCCCTTCAAAACATTCTAATGCATCCTATGGCACTCCATTGTTATAAAGAACACACCGTTCTCTACAAAATCACTCAGTATCCCTCTACAGATCACATTTCACACCATTATACTCAATTTCACAACCTTCCTCTCTATTGCGCAACATTCCACCACGTTCTATTACGTTTGATTCCATCCAGCAAGGTTGCATTCGCTTCCAAATCACTAGGGAACCCTTTATTGCGTCACATTACAATGGATTCAACACAATTCCACAGCATTGCACTCCATTCCCCAGCACTCCACCGTGTTCAATCGTGTTCCATTCTGCAAAGGAAGGCTCCACTCTTATCCCAAACAATCAGGAACTGTCTCTTGCATCAGATTACATTACATTACATTACACTGCATTCCACAACTCTTCACTTCATTTAGCTACATTCCACTGTAGTCTTTTCCATTCCATTCCTTCAAAGCAGACTCCATTCTCTTCCCACCCTTTAAGGAGGGTCTGTTGCATCATATCAAATGAAATTCCTCTACATTCTACAAGATTCTACAAAATTTCACCACGTTATATTGCATTCCATTCTTTCAAATAAGGCTCCGTTCCTTTCCAAAAGAATGAGGAACACTCTACTGCATCACATTATGCACTATTCCAGTCCATTTAACATTGCACGCCTTTCCTGAACATCTCACCATGTTCTGTGGCATTCCATTCCACCCAGGAGAGCTGCATTTGCTTCGAGACCACTCAGGACATCTATATTGTTTCACAGTACACGCGATTCTACACGAATCTACAAAATTGCACTGAACTCCACAAAATTCCACCACGTCCTATAGTGTTCTGTTGTTTCAAAGAAGGCTCCATTCGTTTCCAAAACAATCTGTAACACTCTATGGCATAACATAACACTACATTCTGCTCCATTCCACAACATTTCACTCCATGCCCCAATATGCCAGCACATTCATTTGCTTTACTCTCCGGCAAAGGAGGCACCATTCGCTTCCAAACAAGTCTGGAGACATTTATTATGTCACATTACAGCCGATTCCACTCCATTCCACAACATTGCCCTCCATTAGACAACATTATACCACGTTCTATTGCGTTCCATTCTGCCAAAGAAAGCTGCATTTGGTTCCAAGAAATCCAAGAACTTCATGTTGTGTCACTTCGCAAGCCATTTCTCCCAATTCCACAATATTCTACTCTATTCCCCAACAATCCAGCAAGTTCTACTGAGTTCCATTTTGACAAAGTAGGAAGCATTCTTATCAAGCAACCCAAACAACCCAGGAACTCTCTGTTGCATCACAGAAAACCACTTTTAACTCAATAAAACAGCATTGCACTCCATTGGGCAACATTCCACCACATTAAATTGCATTACATTGTGTAAAAGAAGGCCCCATTGCTTCCAAGACATTCAGGGACAGCCTACTGTGTCAATTCACATGCCATCCCACAAGATTCTACTCCATTGCAAACACTCAGAAACACGCGATTCTACACCAATATACAAAATTGCACTGAACTCCATAAAATTCCACCACGTCCTATAGCGCTCTGTTCTCTCAAGGAAGGATCCATTCATTTCCGAAATAATTTGTAACACTCTGTGGCATCAAAATACACTCCATTCCGCTAAATTCCACTATATTTTACTCCATTTCCCAGTATGCCGGCACATTCATCTGCTTTACACTCCGGCAAAGGAGGCACCATTTGTTTCCAAGCCAGTCTGGAGACCTTTATTTTCATATTACAGCCGGTTCCACTTCATTCCACAACATTGCCCTCCATCCCACAACATTATACCACGTTCTACTGCGTTCCATTCTGCCAGAGAAAGATCCATTTGGTTCCAAGCAATTCAGCAACTCCGTATTGTGTCACTTCACATGCCATTCCTCTACATTCCACAGGATTCTACTCTATTCCCCAACAATCCAACAAGTTCTACTGAGTTCCATTGCGACAAAGTAGGAAGCATTCTTATCCAAACAACCCAGGAACTCTCTGCTCCGTCACATAACACCACTTCCCCCTCAGTAAAAAAGCATTGCACTCCATTGGGCAACATTCCACCACATTCCATTGCATTCCATTCTGTAAAAGAAGGCCCAATTTCTTTCAATCCATTCAGGAGCAGCCTATTGCATCAATTCCCATGACATTCCACACGATTCCAGAAGATTCTACTCCATTGCAAACATTCCATTGCATTCTGTGGCTTTCTATTTTTACAGAGAAGATATCCTCCTATACAAAATCTCTCAGGATCCCTACTTTGGAACACATTACACCCCATTAGAAACCATTTCACAACCTTTCACTCTATTCTGCAACATTTCACCGCATTCTATTATGTTTGCTTCCATCCACCAAGGCTGCATTTGCTTCCAAATCACTAGGGAACCCTATATTGCATCACATTACAACGGATTCAACACCACTCCACAACATTACACTCCAGACCCCAGCAATCCACCGTGTTCTATCGTGTTCCATTCTACAAAAGAATGCTCCACTCTTTTCCCAATCAGGAACCGTCTCTTGCGTCACATTACACCCGATTACACTGCATTCCACAGCTCTCCACTTCCTTTGGATACATTCCACTGTATTCTTTTGCATTCCATTCCTACAAAGAAACATCGATTCACTTCCAGCGCATTAAGGACGGTCTATTGCATCACATCAAATGCCATTCCACTCCATTCTTCAAGATTCTACTAAACTAAACCACGTTATATTGCATTCCATTCTGTCAAATAAGGCTCCGTTCCTTTCCAAAACAACGAGGAACTCTCCACTGCGTCGCATTACGCACGATTCCAGTCGATTTTGCAGCATAGCACTCCATTTGTCAACATCTCATTGTGTTCTGTAGCTTTCCATCAATTACAAGAGAGCTCCATTAGCTTCGAGACCACTGAAGAACTCTATATTGTGTCACATTATATGCGATTCTACACCAATCTGAAAAATTGCACTGCACTCCACAAAATTCCACCACGTTCTGTAGCGTTCTGTTCTGTCAAAGAAGGCTGCATTCTTTTCCAAAACGATCTTTAACACTCTATGGCATCACGTGACACTCCATTCCGCTCCATTCCACAACATTTTACTCCATTCCCAAATACGCCAGCACATTCATTTGCTTTACACTGTGCCAAAGGAGGAACCATTCGCTTCCAAACCACTCTGGAGACCTTTATTATGTCACAATACAGCAGATTCCACTAGATTACAGAACTTTGCCCTTCATTCCACAATATTATACCACGTTCTATTGCTTTTAATTCTGCCAAAGAAAGCTAAATTTGGTTCCAAGCAATTCACGAACTTCGTATTGTGTCTCTTCAAATGCCATTCCTCTCCATTCCACAAGATTCTACTCTATTCCCTAACAATCCAACAAGTTCTACTGAGTTCCATTGTGAAAAAGTAGGAAGCCTTTTCATCCAAACAACTCAGGACTCCCTATTGCATCACATAACACCACATTCCACTCAATAAAACTTAATTGCACTCCATTGGGCAACATTCCACCGCATTCCATTGCATTCCATTCTGTGTAAGAAGGGCCCATTGCTTCCAAACAATTCGGGAACAGCCTATTGCGTCAATTCACATGACATTCCACACGATTCCACTAGATTCTTCTCCCTTCAAAACATTCTAATGCATCCTATGGCACTCCATTGTTATAAAGAACACACCGTTCTCTACAAAATCACTCAGTATCCCTCTACAGATCACATTTCACACCATTATACTCAATTTCACAACCTTCCTCTCTATTGCGCAACATTCCACCACGTTCTATTACGTTTGATTCCATCCAGCAAGGTTGCATTCGCTTCCAATTCACTAGGGAACCCTTTATTGCGTCACATTACAATGGATTCAACACAATTCCACAGCATTGCACTCCATACCCCAGCACTCCACCGTGTTCAATCGTGTTCCATTCTGCAAAGGAAGGCTCCACTCTTATCCCAAACAATCAGGAACTGTCTCTTGCATCAGATTACATTACATTACATTACACTGCATTCCACAACTCTTCACTTCATTTAGCTACATTCCACTGTAGTCTTTTCCATTCCATTCCTACAAAGAAGACTCCATTCTCTTCCCACCCTTTAAGGACGGTCTGCTGCATCATATCAAATGAAATTCCTCTACATTCTACAAGATTCTACAAAATTTCACCACGTTATATTGCATTCCATTCTTTCAAATAAGGCTCCGTTCCTTTCCAAAAGAATGAGGAACACTCTACTGCATCACATTATGCACTATTCCAGTCCATTTAACATTGCACGCCTTTCCTGAACATCTCACCATGTTCTGTGGCATTCCATTCCACCCAGGAGAGCTGCATTTGCTTCGAGACCACTCAGGACATCTATATTGTTTCACAGTACACGCGATTCTACACGAATCTACAAAATTGCACTGAACTCCACAAAATTCCACCACGTCCTATAGCGTTCTGTTGTTTCAAAGAAGGCTCCATTCGTTTCCAAAACAATCTGTAACACTCTATGGCATAACATAACACTACATTCTGCTCCATTCCACAACATTTCACTCCATTCCCCAATATGCCAGCACATTCATTTGCTTTACTCTCCGGCAAAGGAGGCACCATTCGCTTCCAAACAAGTCTGGAGACATTTATTATGTCACATTACAGCCGATTCCACTCCATTCCACAACATTGCCCTCCATTAGACAACATTATACCACGTTCTATTGCGTTCCATTCTGCCAAAGAAAGCTGCATTTGGTTCCAAGAAATCCAAGAACTTCATGTTGTGTCACTTCGCAAGCCATTTCTCCCAATTCCACAATATTCTACTCTATTCCCCAACAATCCAGCAAGTTCTACTGAGTTCCATTTTGACAAAGTAGGAAGCATTCTTATCAAGCAACCCAAACAACCCAGGAACTCTCTGTTGCATCACAGAAAACCACTTTTAACTCAATAAAACAGCATTGCACTCCATTGGGCAACATTCCACCACATTAAATTGCATTACATTGTGTAAAAGAAGGCCCCATTGCTTCCAAGACATTCAGGGACAGCCTACTGTGTCAATTCACATGCCATCCCACAAGATTCTACTCCATTGCAAACACTCAGAAACACGCGATTCTACACCAATATACAAAATTGCACTGAACTCCATAAAATTCCACCACGTCCTATAGCGCTCTGTTCTCTCAAGGAAGGATCCATTCATTTCCGAAATAATTTGTAACACTCTGTGGCATCAAAATACACTCCATTCCGCTAAATTCCACTATATTTTACTCCATTTCCCAGTATGCCGGCACATTCATCTGCTTTACACTCCGGCAAAGGAGGCACCATTTGTTTCCAAGCCAGTCTGGAGACCTTTATTTTCATATTACAGCCGGTTCCACTTCATTCCACAACATTGCCCTCCATCCCACAACATTATACCACGTTCTACTGCGTTCCATTCTGCCAGAGAAAGATCCATTTGGTTCCAAGCAATTCAGCAACTCCGTATTGTGTCACTTCACATGCCATTCCTCTACATTCCACAGGATTCTACTCTATTCCCCAACAATCCAACAAGTTCTACTGAGTTCCATTGCGACAAAGTAGGAAGCATTCTTATCCAAACAACCCAGGAACTCTCTGCTCCGTCACATAACACCACTTCCCCCTCAGTAAAAAAGCATTGCACTCCATTGGGCAACATTCCACCACATTCCATTGCATTCCATTCTGTAAAAGAAGGCCCAATTTCTTTCAATCCATTCAGGAGCAGCCTATTGCATCAATTCCCATGACATTCCACACGATTCCAGAAGATTCTACTCCATTGCAAACATTCCATTGCATTCTGTGGCTTTCTATTTTTACAGAGAAGATATCCTCCTATACAAAATCTCTCAGGATCCCTACTTTGGAACACATTACACCCCATTAGAAACCATTTCACAACCTTTCACTCTATTCTGCAACATTTCACCGCATTCTATTATGTTTGCTTCCATCCACCAAGGCTGCATTTGCTTCCAAATCACTAGGGAACCCTATATTGCATCACATTACAACGGATTCAACACCACTCCACAACATTACACTCCAGACCCCAGCAATCCACCGTGTTCTATCGTGTTCCATTCTACAAAAGAATGCTCCACTCTTTTCCCAATCAGGAACCGTCTCTTGCGTCACATTACACCCGATTACACTGCATTCCACAGCTCTCCACTTCCTTTGGATACATTCCACTGTATTCTTTTGCATTCCATTCCTACAAAGAAACATCGA
The DNA here is from genome assembly GCF_030020395.1 of Manis pentadactyla. Taxonomy (NCBI): domain Eukaryota; kingdom Metazoa; phylum Chordata; class Mammalia; order Pholidota; family Manidae; genus Manis; species Manis pentadactyla. The sequence continues at coordinate 47,537 of NW_026644909.1, read as the reverse complement.
TTCACTTCCAGCGCATTAAGGACGGTCTATTGCATCACATCAAATGCCATTCCACTCCATTCTTCAAGATTCTACTAAACTAAACCACGTTATGTTGCATTCCATTCTGTCAAATAAGGCTCCGTTCCTTTCCAAAACAACGAGGAACTCTCCACTGCGTCGCATTACGCACGATTCCAGTCGATTTTGCAGCATAGCACTCCATTTGTCACCATCTCATTGTGTTCTGTAGCTTTCCATCAATTTCAAGACAGCTCCATTCGCTTCGAGACCACTCAAGAACTCTATATTGTGTCACATTATATGCGATTCTACACCAATCTGAAAAATTGCACTGCACTCCACAAAATTCCACCACGTTCTGTAGCGTTCTGTTCTGTCAAAGAAGGCTGCATTCTTTTCCAAAACGATCTTTAACACTCTATGGCATCACGTGACACTCCATTCCGCTCCATTCCACAACATTTTACTCCATTCCCAAATACGCCAGCACATTCATTTGCTGTACACTGTGCCAAAGGAGGAACCATTCGCTTCCAAACCACTCTGGAGACCTTTATTATGTCACAATACAGCAGATTCCACTAGATTACAGAACTTTGCCCTTCATTCCACAATATTATACCACGTTCTATTGCTTTTAATTCTGCCAAAGAAAGCTAAATTTGGTTCCAAGCAATTCACGAACTTCGTATTGTGTCTCTTCAAATGCCATTCCTCTCCATTCCACAAGATTCTACTCTATTCCCTAACAATCCAACAAGTTCTACTGAGTTCCATTGTGAAAAAGTAGGAAGCCTTTTCATCCAAACAACTCAGGACTCCCTATTGCATCACATAACACCACATTCCACTCAATAAAACTTAATTGCACTCCATTGGGCAACATTCCACCGCATTCCATTGCATTCCATTCTGTGTAAGAAGGGCCCATTGCTTCCAAACAATTCGGGAACAGCCTATTGCGTCAATTCACATGACATTCCACACGATTCCACTAGATTCTTCTCCCTTCAAAACATTCTAATGCATCCTATGGCACTCCATTGTTATAAAGAACACACCGTTCTCTACAAAATCACTCAGTATCCCTCTACAGATCACATTTCACACCATTATACTCAATTTCACAACCTTCCTCTCTATTGCGCAACATTCCACCACGTTCTATTACGTTTGATTCCATCCAGCAAGGTTGCATTCGCTTCCAAATCACTAGGGAACCCTTTATTGCGTCACATTACAATGGATTCAACACAATTCCACAGCATTGCACTCCATACCCCAGCACTCCACCGTGTTCAATCGTGTTCCATTCTGCAAAGGAAGGCTCCACTCTTATCCCAAACAATCAGGAACTGTCTCTTGCATCAGATTACATTACATTACATTACACTGCATTCCACAACTCTTCACTTCATTTAGCTACATTCCACTGTAGTCTTTTCCATTCCATTCCTACAAAGAAGACTCCATTCTCTTCCCACCCTTTAAGGACGGTCTGCTGCATCATATCAAATGAAATTCCTCTACATTCTACAAGATTCTACAAAATTTCACCACGTTATATTGCATTCCATTCTTTCAAATAAGGCTCCGTTCCTTTCCAAAAGAATGAGGAACACTCTACTGCATCACATTATGCACTATTCCAGTCCATTTAACATTGCACGCCTTTCCTGAACATCTCACCATGTTCTGTGGCATTCCATTCCACCCAGGAGAGCTGCATTTGCTTCGAGACCACTCAGGACATCTATATTGTTTCACAGTACACGCGATTCTACACGAATCTACAAAATTGCACTGAACTCCACAAAATTCCACCACGTCCTATAGCGTTCTGTTGTTTCAAAGAAGGCTCCATTCGTTTCCAAAACAATCTGTAACACTCTATGGCATAACATAACACTACATTCTGCTCCATTCCACAACATTTCACTCCATTCCCCAATATGCCAGCACATTCATTTGCTTTACTCTCCGGCAAAGGAGGCACCATTCGCTTCCAAACAAGTCTGGAGACATTTATTATGTCACATTACAGCCGATTCCACTCCATTCCACAACATTGCCCTCCATTAGACATTATACCACGTTCTATTGCGTTCCATTCTGCCAAAGAAAGCTGCATTTGGTTCCAAGAAATCCAAGAACTTCATGTTGTGTCACTTCGCAAGCCATTTCTCCCAATTCCACAATATTCTACTCTATTCCCCAACAATCCAGCAAGTTCTACTGAGTTCCATTTTGACAAAGTAGGAAGCATTCTTATCAAGCAACCCAAACAACCCAGGAACTCTCTGTTGCATCACAGAAAACCACTTTTAACTCAATAAAACAGCATTGCACTCCATTGGGCAACATTCCACCACATTAAATTGCATTACATTGTGTAAAAGAAGGCCCCATTGCTTCCAAGACATTCAGGGACAGCCTACTGTGTCAATTCACATGCCATCCCACAAGATTCTACTCCATTGCAAACACTCAGAAACACGCGATTCTACACCAATATACAAAATTGCACTGAACTCCATAAAATTCCACCACGTCCTATAGCGCTCTGTTCTCTCAAGGAAGGATCCATTCATTTCCGAAATAATTTGTAACACTCTGTGGCATCAAAATACACTCCATTCCGCTAAATTCCACTATATTTTACTCCATTTCCCAGTATGCCGGCACATTCATCTGCTTTACACTCCGGCAAAGTAGGCACCATTTGTTTCCAAGCCAGTCTGGAGACCTTTATTTTCATATTACAGCCGGTTCCACTTCATTCCACAACATTGCCCTCCATCCCACAACATTATAACACGTTCTACTGCGTTCCATTCTGCCAGAGAAAGCTCCATTTGGTTCCAAGCAATTCAGCAACTCCGTATTGTATCACTTCACATGCCATTCCTCTACATCCCACAGGATTCTACTCTATTCCCCAACAATCCAACAAGTTCTACTGAGTTCCATTGCGACGAAGTAGGAAGCATTCTTATCCAAACAACCCAGGAACTCTCTGCTCCGTCACATAACACCACTTCCCCCTCAGTAAAAAAGCATTGCACTCCATTGGGCAACATTCCACCACATTCCATTGCATTCCATTCTGTAAAAGAAGGCCCAATTTCTTTCAATCCATTCAGGAGCAGCCTATTGCATCAATTCCCATGACATTCCACACGATTCCAGAAGATTCTACTCCATTGCAAACATTCCATTGCATTCTGTGGCTTTCTATTTTTACAGAGAAGATATCCTCCTATACAAAATCTCTCAGGATCCCTACTTTGGAACACATTACACCCCATTAGAAACCATTTCACAACCTTTCACTCTATTCTGCAACATTTCACCGCATTCTATTATGTTTGCTTCCATCCACCAAGGCTGCATTTGCTTCCAAATCACTAGGGAACCCTATATTGCATCACATTACAACGGATTCAACACCACTCCACAACATTACACTCCAGACCCCAGCAATCCACCGTGTTCTATCGTGTTCCATTCTACAAAAGAATGCTCCACTCTTTTCCCAATCAGGAACCGTCTCTTGCGTCACATTACACCCGATTACACTGCATTCCACAGCTCTCCACTTCCTTTGGATACATTCCACTGTATTCTTTTGCATTCCATTCCTACAAAGAAACATCGATTCACTTCCAGCGCATTAAGGACGGTCTATTGCATCACATCAAATGCCATTCCACTCCATTCTTCAAGATTCTACTAAACTAAACCACGTTATATTGCATTCCATTCTGTCAAATAAGGCTCCGTTCCTTTCCAAAACAACGAGGAACTCTCCACTGCGTCGCATTACGCACGATTCCAGTCGATTTTGCAGCATAGCACTCCATTTGTCAACATCTCATTGTGTTCTGTAGCTTTCCATCAATTACAAGAGAGCTCCATTCGCTTCGAGACCACTCAAGAACTCTATATTGTGTCACATTATATGCGATTCTACACCAATCTGAAAAATTGCACTGCACTCCACAAAATTCCACCACGTTCTGTAGCGTTCTGTTCTGTCAAAGAAGGCTGCATTCTTTTCCAAAACGATCTTTAACACTCTATGGCATCACGTGACACTCGATTCCGCTCCATTCCACAACATTTCACTCCATTCCCAAATACGCCAGCACATTCATTTGCTTTACACTGTGCCAAAGGAGGAACCATTCGCTTCCAAACCACTCTGGAGACCTTTATTATGTCACAATACAGCAGATTCCACTAGATTACAGAACTTTGCCCTTCATTCCACAATATTATACCACGTTCTATTGCTTTTAATTCTGCCAAAGAAAGCTAAATTTGGTTCCAAGCAATTCACGAACTTCGTATTGTGTCTCTTCAAATGCCATTCCTCTCCATTCCACAAGATTCTACTCTATTCCCTAACAATCCAACAAGTTCTACTGAGTTCCATTGTGAAAAAGTAGGAAGCCTTTTCATCCAAACAACTCAGGACTCCCTATTGCATCACATAACACCACATTCCACTCAATAAAACTTAATTGCACTCCATTGGGCAACATTCCACCGCATTCCATTGCATTCCATTCTGTGTAAGAAGGGCCCATTGCTTCCAAACAATTCGGGAACAGCCTATTGCGTCAATTCACATGACATTCCACACGATTCCACTAGATTCTTCTCCCTTCAAAACATTCTAATGCATCCTATGGCACTCCATTGTTATAAAGAACACACCGTTCTCTACAAAATCACTCAGTATCCCTCTACAGATCACATTTCACACCATTATACTCAATTTCACAACCTTCCTCTCTATTGCGCAACATTCCACCACGTTCTATTACGTTTGATTCCATCCAGCAAGGTTGCATTCGCTTCCAATTCACTAGGGAACCCTTTATTGCGTCACATTACAATGGATTCAACACAATTCCACAGCATTGCACTCCATACCCCAGCACTCCACCGTGTTCAATCGTGTTCCATTCTGCAAAGGAAGGCTCCACTCTTATCCCAAACAATCAGGAACTGTCTCTTGCATCAGATTACATTACATTACATTACACTGCATTCCACAACTCTTCACTTCATTTAGCTACATTCCACTGTAGTCTTTTCCATTCCATTCCTACAAAGAAGACTCCATTCTCTTCCCACCCTTTAAGGACGGTCTGCTGCATCATATCAAATGAAATTCCTCTACATTCTACAAGATTCTACAAAATTTCACCACGTTATATTGCATTCCATTCTTTCAAATAAGGCTCCGTTCCTTTCCAAAAGAATGAGGAACACTCTACTGCATCACATTATGCACTATTCCAGTCCATTTAACATTGCACGCCTTTCCTGAACATCTCACCATGTTCTGTGGCATTCCATTCCACCCAGGAGAGCTGCATTTGCTTCGAGACCACTCAGGACATCTATATTGTTTCACAGAACACGCGATTCTACACGAATCTACAAAATTGCACTGAACTCCACAAAATTCCACCACGTCCTATAGTGTTCTGTTGTTTCAAAGAAGGCTCCATTCGTTTCCAAAACAATCTGTAACACTCTATGGCATAACATAACACTACATTCTGCTCCATTCCACAACATTTCACTCCATTCCCCAATATGCCAGCACATTCATTTGCTTTACTCTCCGGCAAAGGAGGCACCATTCGCTTCCAAACAAGTCTGGAGACATTTATTATGTCACATTACAGCCGATTCCACTCCATTCCACAACATTGCCCTCCATTAGACAACATTATACCACGTTCTATTGCGTTCCATTCTGCCAAAGAAAGCTGCATTTGTTTCCAAGAAATCCAAGAACTTCATGTTGTGTCACTTCGCAAGCCATTTCTCCCAATTCCACAATATTCTACTCTATTCCCCAACAATCCAGCAAGTTCTACTGAGTTCCATTTTGACAAAGTAGGAAGCATTCTTATCAAGCAACCCAAACAACCCAGGAACTCTCTGTTGCATCACAGAAAACCACTTTTAACTCAATAAAACAGCATTGCACTCCATTGGGCAACATTCCACCACATTAAATTGCATTACATTGTGTAAAAGAAGGCCCCATTGCTTCCAAGACATTCAGGGACAGCCTACTGTGTCAATTCACATGCCATCCCACAAGATTCTACTCCATTGCAAACACTCAGAAACACGCGATTCTACACCAATATACAAAATTGCACTGAACTCCATAAAATTCCACCACGTCCTATAGCGCTCTGTTCTCTCAAGGAAGGATCCATTCATTTCCGAAATAATTTGTAACACTCTGTGGCATCAAAATACACTCCATTCCGCTAAATTCCACTATATTTTACTCCATTTCCCAGTATGCCGGCACATTCATCTGCTTTACACTCCGGCAAAGTAGGCACCATTTGTTTCCAAGCCAGTCTGGAGACCTTTATTTTCATATTACAGCCGGTTCCACTTCATTCCACAACATTGCCCTCCATCCCACAACATTATAACACGTTCTACTGCGTTCCATTCTGCCAGAGAAAGCTCCATTTGGTTCCAAGCAATTCAGCAACTCCGTATTGTATCACTTCACATGCCATTCCTCTACATTCCACAGGATTCTACTCTATTCCCCAACAATCCAACAAGTTCTACTGAGTTCCATTGCGACAAAGTAGGAAGCATTCTTATCCAAACAACCCAGGAACTCTCTGCTCCGTCACATAACACCACTTCCCCCTCAGTAAAAAAGCATTGCACTCCATTGGGCAACATTCCACCACATTCCATTGCATTCCATTCTGTAAAAGAAGGCCCAATTTCTTTCAATCCATTCAGGAGCAGCCTATTGCATCAATTCCCATGACATTCCACACGATTCCAGAAGATTCTACTCCATTGCAAACATTCCATTGCATTCTGTGGCTTTCTATTTTTACAGAGAAGATATCCTCCTATACAAAATCTCTCAGGATCCCTACTTTGGAACACATTACACCCCATTAGAAACCATTTCACAACCTTTCACTCTATTCTGCAACATTTCACCGCATTCTATTATGTTTGCTTCCATCCACCAAGGCTGCATTTGCTTCCAAATCACTAGGGAACCCTATATTGCATCACATTACAACGGATTCAACACCACTCCACAACATTACACTCCAGACCCCAGCAATCCACCGTGTTCTATCGTGTTCCATTCTACAAAAGAATGCTCCACTCTTTTCCCAATCAGGAACCGTCTCTTGCGTCACATTACACCCGATTACACTGCATTCCACAGCTCTCCACTTCCTTTGGATACATTCCACTGTATTCTTTTGCATTCCATTCCTACAAAGAAACATCGATTCACTTCCAGCGCATTAAGGACGGTCTATTGCATCACATCAAATGCCATTCCACTCCATTCTTCAAGATTCTACTAAACTAAACCACGTTATATTGCATTCCATTCTGTCAAATAAGGCTCCGTTCCTTTCCAAAACAACGAGGAACTCTCCACTGCGTCGCATTACGCACGATTCCAGTCGATTTTGCAGCATAGCACTCCATTTGTCAACATCTCATTGTGTTCTGTAGCTTTCCATCAATTACAAGAGAGCTCCATTCGCTTCGAGACCACTCAAGAACTCTATATTGTGTCACATTATATGCGATTCTACACCAATCTGAAAAATTGCACTGCACTCCACAAAATTCCACCACGTTCTGTAGCGTTCTGTTCTGTCAAAGAAGGCTGCATTCTTTTCCAAAACGATCTTTAACACTCTATGGCATCACGTGACACTCCATTCCGCTCCATTCCACAACATTTCACTCCATTCCCAAATACGCCAGCACATTCATTTGCTGTACACTGTGCCAAAGGAGGAACCATTCGCTTCCAAACCACTCTGGAGACCTTTATTATGTCACAATACAGCAGATTCCACTAGATTACAGAACTTTGCCCTTCATTCCACAATATTATACCACGTTCTATTGCTTTTAATTCTGCCAAAGAAAGCTAAATTTGGTTCCAAGCAATTCACGAACTTCGTATTGTGTCTCTTCAAATGCCATTCCTCTCCATTCCACAAGATTCTACTCTATTCCCTAACAATCCAACAAGTTCTACTGAGTTCCATTGTGAAAAAGTAGGAAGCCTTTTCATCCAAACAACTCAGGACTCCCTATTGCATCACATAACACCACATTCCACTCAATAAAACTTAATTGCACTCCATTGGGCAACATTCCACCGCATTCCATTGCATTCCATTCTGTGTAAGAAGGGCCCATTGCTTCCAAACAATTCGGGAACAGCCTATTGCGTCAATTCACATGACATTCCACACGATTCCACTAGATTCTTCTCCCTTCAAAACATTCTAATGCATCCTATGGCACTCCATTGTTATAAAGAACACACCGTTCTCTACAAAATCACTCAGTATCCCTCTACAGATCACATTTCACACCATTATACTCAATTTCACAACCTTCCTCTCTATTGCGCAACATTCCACCACGTTCTATTACGTTTGATTCCATCCAGCAAGGTTGCATTCGCTTCCAAATCACTAGGGAACCCTTTATTGCGTCACATTACAATGGATTCAACACAATTCCACAGCATTGCACTCCATACCCCAGCACTCCACCGTGTTCAATCGTGTTCCATTCTGCAAAGGAAGGCTCCACTCTTATCCCAAACAATCAGGAACTGTCTCTTGCATCAGATTACATTACATTACATTACACTGCATTCCACAACTCTTCACTTCATTTAGCTACATTCCACTGTAGTCTTTTCCATTCCATTCCTACAAAGAAGACTCCATTCTCTTCCCACCCTTTAAGGACGGTCTGCTGCATCATATCAAATGAAATTCCTCTACATTCTACAAGATTCTACAAAATTTCACCACGTTATATTGCATTCCATTCTTTCAAATAAGGCTCCGTTCCTTTCCAAAAGAATGAGGAACACTCTACTGCATCACATTATGCACTATTCCAGTCCATTTAACATTGCACGCCTTTCCTGAACATCTCACCATGTTCTGTGGCATTCCATTCCACCCAGGAGAGCTGCATTTGCTTCGAGACCACTCAGGACATCTATATTGTTTCACAGTACACGCGATTCTACACGAATCTACAAAATTGCACTGAACTCCACAAAATTCCACCACGTCCTATAGCGTTCTGTTGTTTCAAAGAAGGCTCCATTCGTTTCCAAAACAATCTGTAACACTCTATGGCATAACATAACACTACATTCTGCTCCATTCCACAACATTTCACTCCATTCCCCAATATGCCAGCACATTCATTTGCTTTACTCTCCGGCAAAGGAGGCACCATTCGCTTCCAAACAAGTCTGGAGACATTTATTATGTCACATTACAGCCGATTCCACTCCATTCCACAACATTGCCCTCCATTAGACAACATTATACCACGTTCTATTGCGTTCCATTCTGCCAAAGAAAGCTGCATTTGGTTCCAAGAAATCCAAGAACTTCATGTTGTGTCACTTCGCAAGCCATTTCTCCCAATTCCACAATATTCTACTCTATTCCCCAACAATCCAGCAAGTTCTACTGAGTTCCATTTTGACAAAGTAGGAAGCATTCTTATCAAGCAACCCAAACAACCCAGGAACTCTCTGTTGCATCACAGAAAACCACTTTTAACTCAATAAAACAGCATTGCACTCCATTGGGCAACATTCCACCACATTAAATTGCATTACATTGTGTAAAAGAAGGCCCCATTGCTTCCAAGACATTCAGGGACAGCCTACTGTGTCAATTCACATGCCATCCCACAAGATTCTACTCCATTGCAAACACTCAGAAACACGCGATTCTACACCAATATACAAAATTGCACTGAACTCCATAAAATTCCACCACGTCCTATAGCGCTCTGTTCTCTCAAGGAAGGATCCATTCATTTCCGAAATAATTTGTAACACTCTGTGGCATCAAAATACACTCCATTCCGCTAAATTCCACTATATTTTACTCCATTTCCCAGTATGCCGGCACATTCATCTGCTTTACACTCCGGCAAAGTAGGCACCATTTGTTTCCAAGCCAGTCTGGAGACCTTTATTTTCATATTACAGCCGGTTCCACTTCATTCCACAACATTGCCCTCCATCCCACAACATTATAACACGTTCTACTGCGTTCCATTCTGCCAGAGAAAGCTCCATTTGGTTCCAAGCAATTCAGCAACTCCGTATTGTATCACTTCACATGCCATTCCTCTACATCCCACAGGATTCTACTCTATTCCCCAACAATCCAACAAGTTCTACTGAGTTCCATTGCGACGAAGTAGGAAGCATTCTTATCCAAACAACCCAGGAACTCTCTGCTCCGTCACATAACACCACTTCCCCCTCAGTAAAAAAGCATTGCACTCCATTGGGCAACATTCCACCACATTCCATTGCATTCCATTCTGTAAAAGAAGGCCCAATTTCTTTCAATCCATTCAGGAGCAGCCTATTGCATCAATTCCCATGACATTCCACACGATTCCAGAAGATTCTACTCCATTGCAAACATTCCATTGCATTCTGTGGCTTTCTATTTTTACAGAGAAGATATCCTCCTATACAAAATCTCTCAGGATCCCTACTTTGGAACACATTACACCCCATTAGAAACCATTTCACAACCTTTCACTCTATTCTGCAACATTTCACCGCATTCTATTATGTTTGCTTCCATCCACCAAGGCTGCATTTGCTTCCAAATCACTAGGGAACCCTATATTGCATCACATTACAACGGATTCAACACCACTCCACAACATTACACTCCAGACCCCAGCAATCCACCGTGTTCTATCGTGTTCCATTCTACAAAAGAATGCTCCACTCTTTTCCCAATCAGGAACCGTCTCTTGCGTCACATTACACCCGATTACACTGCATTCCACAGCTCTCCACTTCCTTTGGATACATTCCACTGTATTCTTTTGCATTCCATTCCTACAAAGAAACATCGATTCACTTCCAGCGCATTAAGGACGGTCTATTGCATCACATCAAATGCCATTCCACTCCATTCTTCAAGATTCTACTAAACTAAACCACGTTATATTGCATTCCATTCTGTCAAATAAGGCTCCGTTCCTTTCCAAAACAACGAGGAACTCTCCACTGCGTCGCATTACGCACGATTCCAGTCGATTTTGCAGCATAGCACTCCATTTGTCAACATCTCATTGTGTTCTGTAGCTTTCCATCAATTACAAGAGAGCTCCATTCGCTTCGAGACCACTCAAGAACTCTATATTGTGTCACATTATATGCGATTCTACACCAATCTGAAAAATTGCACTGCACTCCACAAAATTCCACCACGTTCTGTAGCGTTCTGTTCTGTCAAAGAAGGCTGCATTCTTTTCCAAAACGATCTTTAACACTCTATGGCATCACGTGACACTCGATTCCGCTCCATTCCACAACATTTCACTCCATTCCCAAATACGCCAGCACATTCATTTGCTTTACACTGTGCCAAAGGAGGAACCATTCGCTTCCAAACCACTCTGGAGACCTTTATTATGTCACAATACAGCAGATTCCACTAGATTACAGAACTTTGCCCTTCATTCCACAATATTATACCACGTTCTATTGCTTTTAATTCTGCCAAAGAAAGCTAAATTTGGTTCCAAGCAATTCACGAACTTCGTATTGTGTCTCTTCAAATGCCATTCCTCTCCATTCCACAAGATTCTACTCTATTCCCTAACAATCCAACAAGTTCTACTGAGTTCCATTGTGAAAAAGTAGGAAGCCTTTTCATCCAAACAACTCAGGACTCCCTATTGCATCACATAACACCACATTCCACTCAATAAAACTTAATTGCACTCCATTGGGCAACATTCCACCGCATTCCATTGCATTCCATTCTGTGTAAGAAGGGCCCATTGCTTCCAAACAATTCGGGAACAGCCTATTGCGTCAATTCACATGACATTCCACACGATTCCACTAGATTCTTCTCCCTTCAAAACATTCTAATGCATCCTATGGCACTCCATTGTTATAAAGAACACACCGTTCTCTACAAAATCACTCAGTATCCCTCTACAGATCACATTTCACACCATTATACTCAATTTCACAACCTTCCTCTCTATTGCGCAACATTCCACCACGTTCTATTACGTTTGATTCCATCCAGCAAGGTTGCATTCGCTTCCAATTCACTAGGGAACCCTTTATTGCGTCACATTACAATGGATTCAACACAATTCCACAGCATTGCACTCCATACCCCAGCACTCCACCGTGTTCAATCGTGTTCCATTCTGCAAAGGAAGGCTCCACTCTTATCCCAAACAATCAGGAACTGTCTCTTGCATCAGATTACATTACATTACATTACACTGCATTCCACAACTCTTCACTTCATTTAGCTACATTCCACTGTAGTCTTTTCCATTCCATTCCTACAAAGAAGACTCCATTCTCTTCCCACCCTTTAAGGACGGTCTGCTGCATCATATCAAATGAAATTCCTCTACATTCTACAAGATTCTACAAAATTTCACCACGTTATATTGCATTCCATTCTTTCAAATAAGGCTCCGTTCCTTTCCAAAAGAATGAGGAACACTCTACTGCATCACATTATGCACTATTCCAGTCCATTTAACATTGCACGCCTTTCCTGAACATCTCACCATGTTCTGTGGCATTCCATTCCACCCAGGAGAGCTGCATTTGCTTCGAGACCACTCAGGACATCTATATTGTTTCACAGAACACGCGATTCTACACGAATCTACAAAATTGCACTGAACTCCACAAAATTCCACCACGTCCTATAGTGTTCTGTTGTTTCAAAGAAGGCTCCATTCGTTTCCAAAACAATCTGTAACACTCTATGGCATAACATAACACTACATTCTGCTCCATTCCACAACATTTCACTCCATTCCCCAATATGCCAGCACATTCATTTGCTTTACTCTCCGGCAAAGGAGGCACCATTCGCTTCCAAACAAGTCTGGAGACATTTATTATGTCACATTACAGCCGATTCCACTCCATTCCACAACATTGCCCTCCATTAGACAACATTATACCACGTTCTATTGCGTTCCATTCTGCCAAAGAAAGCTGCATTTGTTTCCAAGAAATCCAAGAACTTCATGTTGTGTCACTTCGCAAGCCATTTCTCCCAATTCCACAATATTCTACTCTATTCCCCAACAATCCAGCAAGTTCTACTGAGTTCCATTTTGACAAAGTAGGAAGCATTCTTATCAAGCAACCCAAACAACCCAGGAACTCTCTGTTGCATCACAGAAAACCACTTTTAACTCAATAAAACAGCATTGCACTCCATTGGGCAACATTCCACCACATTAAATTGCATTACATTGTGTAAAAGAAGGCCCCATTGCTTCCAAGACATTCAGGGACAGCCTACTGTGTCAATTCACATGCCATCCCACAAGATTCTACTCCATTGCAAACACTCAGAAACACGCGATTCTACACCAATATACAAAATTGCACTGAACTCCATAAAATTCCACCACGTCCTATAGCGCTCTGTTCTCTCAAGGAAGGATCCATTCATTTCCGAAATAATTTGTAACACTCTGTGGCATCAAAATACACTCCATTCCGCTAAATTCCACTATATTTTACTCCATTTCCCAGTATGCCGGCACATTCATCTGCTTTACACTCCGGCAAAGTAGGCACCATTTGTTTCCAAGCCAGTCTGGAGACCTTTATTTTCATATTACAGCCGGTTCCACTTCATTCCACAACATTGCCCTCCATCCCACAACATTATAACACGTTCTACTGCGTTCCATTCTGCCAGAGAAAGCTCCATTTGGTTCCAAGCAATTCAGCAACTCCGTATTGTATCACTTCACATGCCATTCCTCTACATTCCACAGGATTCTACTCTATTCCCCAACAATCCAACAAGTTCTACTGAGTTCCATTGCGACAAAGTAGGAAGCATTCTTATCCAAACAACCCAGGAACTCTCTGCTCCGTCACATAACACCACTTCCCCCTCAGTAAAAAAGCATTGCACTCCATTGGGCAACATTCCACCACATTCCATTGCATTCCATTCTGTAAAAGAAGGCCCAATTTCTTTCAATCCATTCAGGAGCAGCCTATTGCATCAATTCCCATGACATTCCACACGATTCCAGAAGATTCTACTCCATTGCAAACATTCCATTGCATTCTGTGGCTTTCTATTTTTACAGAGAAGATATCCTCCTATACAAAATCTCTCAGGATCCCTACTTTGGAACACATTACACCCCATTAGAAACCATTTCACAACCTTTCACTCTATTCTGCAACATTTCACCGCATTCTATTATGTTTGCTTCCATCCACCAAGGCTGCATTTGCTTCCAAATCACTAGGGAACCCTATATTGCATCACATTACAACGGATTCAACACCACTCCACAACATTACACTCCAGACCCCAGCAATCCACCGTGTTCTATCGTGTTCCATTCTACAAAAGAATGCTCCACTCTTTTCCCAATCAGGAACCGTCTCTTGCGTCACATTACACCCGATTACACTGCATTCCACAGCTCTCCACTTCCTTTGGATACATTCCACTGTATTCTTTTGCATTCCATTCCTACAAAGAAACATCGATTCACTTCCAGCGCATTAAGGACGGTCTATTGCATCACATCAAATGCCATTCCACTCCATTCTTCAAGATTCTACTAAACTAAACCACGTTATATTGCATTCCATTCTGTCAAATAAGGCTCCGTTCCTTTCCAAAACAACGAGGAACTCTCCACTGCGTCGCATTACGCACGATTCCAGTCGATTTTGCAGCATAGCACTCCATTTGTCAACATCTCATTGTGTTCTGTAGCTTTCCATCAATTACAAGAGAGCTCCATTCGCTTCGAGACCACTCAAGAACTCTATATTGTGTCACATTATATGCGATTCTACACCAATCTGAAAAATTGCACTGCACTCCACAAAATTCCACCACGTTCTGTAGCGTTCTGTTCTGTCAAAGAAGGCTGCATTCTTTTCCAAAACGATCTTTAACACTCTATGGCATCACGTGACACTCCATTCCGCTCCATTCCACAACATTTCACTCCATTCCCAAATACGCCAGCACATTCATTTGCTGTACACTGTGCCAAAGGAGGAACCATTCGCTTCCAAACCACTCTGGAGACCTTTATTATGTCACAATACAGCAGATTCCACTAGATTACAGAACTTTGCCCTTCATTCCACAATATTATACCACGTTCTATTGCTTTTAATTCTGCCAAAGAAAGCTAAATTTGGTTCCAAGCAATTCACGAACTTCGTATTGTGTCTCTTCAAATGCCATTCCTCTCCATTCCACAAGATTCTACTCTATTCCCTAACAATCCAACAAGTTCTACTGAGTTCCATTGTGAAAAAGTAGGAAGCCTTTTCATCCAAACAACTCAGGACTCCCTATTGCATCACATAACACCACATTCCACTCAATAAAACTTAATTGCACTCCATTGGGCAACATTCCACCGCATTCCATTGCATTCCATTCTGTGTAAGAAGGGCCCATTGCTTCCAAACAATTCGGGAACAGCCTATTGCGTCAATTCACATGACATTCCACACGATTCCACTAGATTCTTCTCCCTTCAAAACATTCTAATGCATCCTATGGCACTCCATTGTTATAAAGAACACACCGTTCTCTACAAAATCACTCAGTATCCCTCTACAGATCACATTTCACACCATTATACTCAATTTCACAACCTTCCTCTCTATTGCGCAACATTCCACCACGTTCTATTACGTTTGATTCCATCCAGCAAGGTTGCATTCGCTTCCAAATCACTAGGGAACCCTTTATTGCGTCACATTACAATGGATTCAACACAATTCCACAGCATTGCACTCCATACCCCAGCACTCCACCGTGTTCAATCGTGTTCCATTCTGCAAAGGAAGGCTCCACTCTTATCCCAAACAATCAGGAACTGTCTCTTGCATCAGATTACATTACATTACATTACACTGCATTCCACAACTCTTCACTTCATTTAGCTACATTCCACTGTAGTCTTTTCCATTCCATTCCTACAAAGAAGACTCCATTCTCTTCCCACCCTTTAAGGACGGTCTGCTGCATCATATCAAATGAAATTCCTCTACATTCTACAAGATTCTACAAAATTTCACCACGTTATATTGCATTCCATTCTTTCAAATAAGGCTCCGTTCCTTTCCAAAAGAATGAGGAACACTCTACTGCATCACATTATGCACTATTCCAGTCCATTTAACATTGCACGCCTTTCCTGAACATCTCACCATGTTCTGTGGCATTCCATTCCACCCAGGAGAGCTGCATTTGCTTCGAGACCACTCAGGACATCTATATTGTTTCACAGTACACGCGATTCTACACGAATCTACAAAATTGCACTGAACTCCACAAAATTCCACCACGTCCTATAGCGTTCTGTTGTTTCAAAGAAGGCTCCATTCGTTTCCAAAACAATCTGTAACACTCTATGGCATAACATAACACTACATTCTGCTCCATTCCACAACATTTCACTCCATTCCCCAATATGCCAGCACATTCATTTGCTTTACTCTCCGGCAAAGGAGGCACCATTCGCTTCCAAACAAGTCTGGAGACATTTATTATGTCACATTACAGCCGATTCCACTCCATTCCACAACATTGCCCTCCATTAGACAACATTATACCACGTTCTATTGCGTTCCATTCTGCCAAAGAAAGCTGCATTTGGTTCCAAGAAATCCAAGAACTTCATGTTGTGTCACTTCGCAAGCCATTTCTCCCAATTCCACAATATTCTACTCTATTCCCCAACAATCCAGCAAGTTCTACTGAGTTCCATTTTGACAAAGTAGGAAGCATTCTTATCAAGCAACCCAAACAACCCAGGAACTCTCTGTTGCATCACAGAAAACCACTTTTAACTCAATAAAACAGCATTGCACTCCATTGGGCAACATTCCACCACATTAAATTGCATTACATTGTGTAAAAGAAGGCCCCATTGCTTCCAAGACATTCAGGGACAGCCTACTGTGTCAATTCACATGCCATCCCACAAGATTCTACTCCATTGCAAACACTCAGAAACACGCGATTCTACACCAATATACAAAATTGCACTGAACTCCATAAAATTCCACCACGTCCTATAGCGCTCTGTTCTCTCAAGGAAGGATCCATTCATTTCCGAAATAATTTGTAACACTCTGTGGCATCAAAATACACTCCATTCCGCTAAATTCCACTATATTTTACTCCATTTCCCAGTATGCCGGCACATTCATCTGCTTTACACTCCGGCAAAGTAGGCACCATTTGTTTCCAAGCCAGTCTGGAGACCTTTATTTTCATATTACAGCCGGTTCCACTTCATTCCACAACATTGCCCTCCATCCCACAACATTATAACACGTTCTACTGCGTTCCATTCTGCCAGAGAAAGCTCCATTTGGTTCCAAGCAATTCAGCAACTCCGTATTGTATCACTTCACATGCCATTCCTCTACATTCCACAGGATTCTACTCTATTCCCCAACAATCCAACAAGTTCTACTGAGTTCCATTGCGACAAAGTAGGAAGCATTCTTATCCAAACAACCCAGGAACTCTCTGCTCCGTCACATAACACCACTTCCCCCTCAGTAAAAAAGCATTGCACTCCATTGGGCAACATTCCACCACATTCCATTGCATTCCATTCTGTAAAAGAAGGCCCAATTTCTTTCAATCCATTCAGGAGCAGCCTATTGCATCAATTCCCATGACATTCCACACGATTCCAGAAGATTCTACTCCATTGCAAACATTCCATTGCATTCTGTGGCTTTCTATTTTTACAGAGAAGATATCCTCCTATACAAAATCTCTCAGGATCCCTACTTTGGAACACATTACACCCCATTAGAAACCATTTCACAACCTTTCACTCTATTCTGCAACATTTCACCGCATTCTATTATGTTTGCTTCCATCCACCAAGGCTGCATTTGCTTCCAAATCACTAGGGAACCCTATATTGCATCACATTACAACGGATTCAACACCACTCCACAACATTACACTCCAGACCCCAGCAATCCACCGTGTTCTATCGTGTTCCATTCTACAAAAGAATGCTCCACTCTTTTCCCAATCAGGAACCGTCTCTTGCGTCACATTACACCCGATTACACTGCATTCCACAGCTCTCCACTTCCTTTGGATACATTCCACTGTATTCTTTTGCATTCCATTCCTACAAAGAAACATCGATTCACTTCCAGCGCATTAAGGACGGTCTATTGCATCACATCAAATGCCATTCCACTCCATTCTTCAAGATTCTACTAAACTAAACCACGTTATATTGCATTCCATTCTGTCAAATAAGGCTCCGTTCCTTTCCAAAACAACGAGGAACTCTCCACTGCGTCGCATTACGCACGATTCCAGTCGATTTTGCAGCATAGCACTCCATTTGTCAACATCTCATTGTGTTCTGTAGCTTTCCATCAATTACAAGAGAGCTCCATTCGCTTCGAGACCACTCAAGAACTCTATATTGTGTCACATTATATGCGATTCTACACCAATCTGAAAAATTGCACTGCACTCCACAAAATTCCACCACGTTCTGTAGCGTTCTGTTCTGTCAAAGAAGGCTGCATTCTTTTCCAAAACGATCTTTAACACTCTATGGCATCACGTGACACTCCATTCCGCTCCATTCCACAACATTTTACTCCATTCCCAAATACGCCAGCACATTCATTTGCTTTACACTGTGCCAAAGGAGGAACCATTCGCTTCCAAACCACTCTGGAGACCTTTATTATGTCACAATACAGCAGATTCCACTAGATTACAGAACTTTGCCCTTCATTCCACAATATTATACCACGTTCTATTGCTTTTAATTCTGCCAAAGAAAGCTAAATTTGGTTCCAAGCAATTCACGAACTTCGTATTGTGTCTCTTCAAATGCCATTCCTCTCCATTCCACAAGATTCTACTCTATTCCCTAACAATCCAACAAGTTCTACTGAGTTCCATTGTGAAAAAGTAGGAAGCCTTTTCATCCAAACAACTCAGGACTCCCTATTGCATCACATAACACCACATTCCACTCAATAAAACTTAATTGCACTCCATTGGGCAACATTCCACCGCATTCCATTGCATTCCATTCTGTGTAAGAAGGGCCCATTGCTTCCAAACAATTCGGGAACAGCCTATTGCGTCAATTCACATGACATTCCACACGATTCCACTAGATTCTTCTCCCTTCAAAACATTCTAATGCATCCTATGGCACTCCATTGTTATAAAGAACACACCGTTCTCTACAAAATCACTCAGTATCCCTCTACAGATCACATTTCACACCATTATACTCAATTTCACAACCTTCCTCTCTATTGCGCAACATTCCACCACGTTCTATTACGTTTGATTCCATCCAGCAAGGTTGCATTCGCTTCCAATTCACTAGGGAACCCTTTATTGCGTCACATTACAATGGATTCAACACAATTCCACAGCATTGCACTCCATACCCCAGCACTCCACCGTGTTCAATCGTGTTCCATTCTGCAAAGGAAGGCTCCACTCTTATCCCAAACAATCAGGAACTGTCTCTTGCATCAGATTACATTACATTACATTACACTGCATTCCACAACTCTTCACTTCATTTAGCTACATTCCACTGTAGTCTTTTCCATTCCATTCCTACAAAGAAGACTCCATTCTCTTCCCACCCTTTAAGGACGGTCTGCTGCATCATATCAAATGAAATTCCTCTACATTCTACAAGATTCTACAAAATTTCACCACGTTATATTGCATTCCATTCTTTCAAATAAGGCTCCGTTCCTTTCCAAAAGAATGAGGAACACTCTACTGCATCACATTATGCACTATTCCAGTCCATTTAACATTGCACGCCTTTCCTGAACATCTCACCATGTTCTGTGGCATTCCATTCCACCCAGGAGAGCTGCATTTGCTTCGAGACCACTCAGGACATCTATATTGTTTCACAGTACACGCGATTCTACACGAATCTACAAAATTGCACTGAACTCCACAAAATTCCACCACGTCCTATAGCGTTCTGTTGTTTCAAAGAAGGCTCCATTCGTTTCCAAAACAATCTGTAACACTCTATGGCATAACATAACACTACATTCTGCTCCATTCCACAACATTTCACTCCATTCCCCAATATGCCAGCACATTCATTTGCTTTACTCTCCGGCAAAGGAGGCACCATTCGCTTCCAAACAAGTCTGGAGACATTTATTATGTCACATTACAGCCGATTCCACTCCATTCCACAACATTGCCCTCCATTAGACAACATTATACCACGTTCTATTGCGTTCCATTCTGCCAAAGAAAGCTGCATTTGGTTCCAAGAAATCCAAGAACTTCATGTTGTGTCACTTCGCAAGCCATTTCTCCCAATTCCACAATATTCTACTCTATTCCCCAACAATCCAGCAAGTTCTACTGAGTTCCATTTTGACAAAGTAGGAAGCATTCTTATCAAGCAACCCAAACAACCCAGGAACTCTCTGTTGCATCACAGAAAACCACTTTTAACTCAATAAAACAGCATTGCACTCCATTGGGCAACATTCCACCACATTAAATTGCATTACATTGTGTAAAAGAAGGCCCCATTGCTTCCAAGACATTCAGGGACAGCCTACTGTGTCAATTCACATGCCATCCCACAAGATTCTACTCCATTGCAAACACTCAGAAACACGCGATTCTACACCAATATACAAAATTGCACTGAACTCCATAAAATTCCACCACGTCCTATAGCGCTCTGTTCTCTCAAGGAAGGATCCATTCATTTCCGAAATAATTTGTAACACTCTGTGGCATCAAAATACACTCCATTCCGCTAAATTCCACTATATTTTACTCCATTTCCCAGTATGCCGGCACATTCATCTGCTTTACACTCCGGCAAAGGAGGCACCATTTGTTTCCAAGCCAGTCTGGAGACCTTTATTTTCATATTACAGCCGGTTCCACTTCATTCCACAACATTGCCCTCCATCCCACAACATTATAACACGTTCTACTGCGTTCCATTCTGCCAGAGAAAGCTCCATTTGGTTCCAAGCAATTCAGCAACTCCGTATTGTATCACTTCACATGCCATTCCTCTACATTCCACAGGATTCTACTCTATTCCCCAACAATCCAACAAGTTCTACTGAGTTCCATTGCGACAAAGTAGGAAGCATTCTTATCCAAACAACCCAGGAACTCTCTGCTCCGTCACATAACACCACTTCCCCCTCAGTAAAAAAGCATTGCACTCCATTGGGCAACATTCCACCACATTCCATTGCATTCCATTCTGTAAAAGAAGGCCCAATTTCTTTCAATCCATTCAGGAGCAGCCTATTGCATCAATTCCCATGACATTCCACACGATTCCAGAAGATTCTACTCCATTGCAAACATTCCATTGCATTCTGTGGCTTTCTATTTTTACAGAGAAGATATCCTCCTATACAAAATCTCTCAGGATCCCTACTTTGGAACACATTACACCCCATTAGAAACCATTTCACAACCTTTCACTCTATTCTGCAACATTTCACCGCATTCTATTATGTTTGCTTCCATCCACCAAGGCTGCATTTGCTTCCAAATCACTAGGGAACCCTATATTGCATCACATTACAACGGATTCAACACCACTCCACAACATTACACTCCAGACCCCAGCAATCCACCGTGTTCTATCGTGTTCCATTCTACAAAAGAATGCTCCACTCTTTTCCCAATCAGGAACCGTCTCTTGCGTCACATTACACCCGATTACACTGCATTCCACAGCTCTCCACTTCCTTTGGATACATTCCACTGTATTCTTTTGCATTCCATTCCTACAAAGAAACATCGATTCACTTCCAGCGCATTAAGGACGGTCTATTGCATCACATCAAATGCCATTCCACTCCATTCTTCAAGATTCTACTAAACTAAACCACGTTATATTGCATTCCATTCTGTCAAATAAGGCTCCGTTCCTTTCCAAAACAACGAGGAACTCTCCACTGCGTCGCATTACGCACGATTCCAGTCGATTTTGCAGCATAGCACTCCATTTGTCAACATCTCATTGTGTTCTGTAGCTTTCCATCAATTACAAGAGAGCTCCATTCGCTTCGAGACCACTCAAGAACTCTATATTGTGTCACATTATATGCGATTCTACACCAATCTGAAAAATTGCACTGCACTCCACAAAATTCCACCACGTTCTGTAGCGTTCTGTTCTGTCAAAGAAGGCTGCATTCTTTTCCAAAACGATCTTTAACACTCTATGGCATCACGTGACACTCCATTCCGCTCCATTCCACAACATTTTACTCCATTCCCAAATACGCCAGCACATTCATTTGCTTTACACTGTGCCAAAGGAGGAACCATTCGCTTCCAAACCACTCTGGAGACCTTTATTATGTCACAATACAGCAGATTCCACTAGATTACAGAACTTTGCCCTTCATTCCACAATATTATACCACGTTCTATTGCTTTTAATTCTGCCAAAGAAAGCTAAATTTGGTTCCAAGCAATTCACGAACTTCGTATTGTGTCTCTTCAAATGCCATTCCTCTCCATTCCACAAGATTCTACTCTATTCCCTAACAATCCAACAAGTTCTACTGAGTTCCATTGTGAAAAAGTAGGAAGCCTTTTCATCCAAACAACTCAGGACTCCCTATTGCATCACATAACACCACATTCCACTCAATAAAACTTAATTGCACTCCATTGGGCAACATTCCACCGCATTCCATTGCATTCCATTCTGTGTAAGAAGGGCCCATTGCTTCCAAACAATTCGGGAACAGCCTATTGCGTCAATTCACATGACATTCCACACGATTCCACTAGATTCTTCTCCCTTCAAAACATTCTAATGCATCCTATGGCACTCCATTGTTATAAAGAACACACCGTTCTCTACAAAATCACTCAGTATCCCTCTACAGATCACATTTCACACCATTATACTCAATTTCACAACCTTCCTCTCTATTGCGCAACATTCCACCACGTTCTATTACGTTTGATTCCATCCAGCAAGGTTGCATTCGCTTCCAATTCACTAGGGAACCCTTTATTGCGTCACATTACAATGGATTCAACACAATTCCACAGCATTGCACTCCATACCCCAGCACTCCACCGTGTTCAATCGTGTTCCATTCTGCAAAGGAAGGCTCCACTCTTATCCCAAACAATCAGGAACTGTCTCTTGCATCAGATTACATTACATTACATTACACTGCATTCCACAACTCTTCACTTCATTTAGCTACATTCCACTGTAGTCTTTTCCATTCCATTCCTACAAAGAAGACTCCATTCTCTTCCCACCCTTTAAGGACGGTCTGCTGCATCATATCAAATGAAATTCCTCTACATTCTACAAGATTCTACAAAATTTCACCACGTTATATTGCATTCCATTCTTTCAAATAAGGCTCCGTTCCTTTCCAAAAGAATGAGGAACACTCTACTGCATCACATTATGCACTATTCCAGTCCATTTAACATTGCACGCCTTTCCTGAACATCTCACCATGTTCTGTGGCATTCCATTCCACCCAGGAGAGCTGCATTTGCTTCGAGACCACTCAGGACATCTATATTGTTTCACAGTACACGCGATTCTACACGAATCTACAAAATTGCACTGAACTCCACAAAATTCCACCACGTCCTATAGTGTTCTGTTGTTTCAAAGAAGGCTCCATTCGTTTCCAAAACAATCTGTAACACTCTATGGCATAACATAACACTACATTCTGCTCCATTCCACAACATTTCACTCCATTCCCCAATATGCCAGCACATTCATTTGCTTTACTCTCCGGCAAAGGAGGCACCATTCGCTTCCAAACAAGTCTGGAGACATTTATTATGTCACATTACAGCCGATTCCACTCCATTCCACAACATTGCCCTCCATTAGACAACATTATACCACGTTCTATTGCGTTCCATTCTGCCAAAGAAAGCTGCATTTGGTTCCAAGAAATCCAAGAACTTCATGTTGTGTCACTTCGCAAGCCATTTCTCCCAATTCCACAATATTCTACTCTATTCCCCAACAATCCAGCAAGTTCTACTGAGTTCCATTTTGACAAAGTAGGAAGCATTCTTATCAAGCAACCCAAACAACCCAGGAACTCTCTGTTGCATCACAGAAAACCACTTTTAACTCAATAAAACAGCATTGCACTCCATTGGGCAACATTCCACCACATTAAATTGCATTACATTGTGTAAAAGAAGGCCCCATTGCTTCCAAGACATTCAGGGACAGCCTACTGTGTCAATTCACATGCCATCCCACAAGATTCTACTCCATTGCAAACACTCAGAAACACGCGATTCTACACCAATATACAAAATTGCACTGAACTCCATAAAATTCCACCACGTCCTATAGCGCTCTGTTCTCTCAAGGAAGGATCCATTCATTTCCGAAATAATTTGTAACACTCTGTGGCATCAAAATACACTCCATTCCGCTAAATTCCACTATATTTTACTCCATTTCCCAGTATGCCGGCACATTCATCTGCTTTACACTCCGGCAAAGTAGGCACCATTTGTTTCCAAGCCAGTCTGGAGACCTTTATTTTCATATTACAGCCGGTTCCACTTCATTCCACAACATTGCCCTCCATCCCACAACATTATAACACGTTCTACTGCGTTCCATTCTGCCAGAGAAAGCTCCATTTGGTTCCAAGCAATTCAGCAACTCCGTATTGTATCACTTCACATGCCATTCCTCTACATTCCACAGGATTCTACTCTATTCCCCAACAATCCAACAAGTTCTACTGAGTTCCATTGCGACAAAGTAGGAAGCATTCTTATCCAAACAACCCAGGAACTCTCTGCTCCGTCACATAACACCACTTCCCCCTCAGTAAAAAAGCATTGCACTCCATTGGGCAACATTCCACCACATTCCATTGCATTCCATTCTGTAAAAGAAGGCCCAATTTCTTTCAATCCATTCAGGAGCAGCCTATTGCATCAATTCCCATGACATTCCACACGATTCCAGAAGATTCTACTCCATTGCAAACATTCCATTGCATTCTGTGGCTTTCTATTTTTACAGAGAAGATATCCTCCTATACAAAATCTCTCAGGATCCCTACTTTGGAACACATTACACCCCATTAGAAACCATTTCACAACCTTTCACTCTATTCTGCAACATTTCACCGCATTCTATTATGTTTGCTTCCATCCACCAAGGCTGCATTTGCTTCCAAATCACTAGGGAACCCTATATTGCATCACATTACAACGGATTCAACACCACTCCACAACATTACACTCCAGACCCCAGCAATCCACCGTGTTCTATCGTGTTCCATTCTACAAAAGAATGCTCCACTCTTTTCCCAATCAGGAACCGTCTCTTGCGTCACATTACACCCGATTACACTGCATTCCACAGCTCTCCACTTCCTTTGGATACATTCCACTGTATTCTTTTGCATTCCATTCCTACAAAGAAACATCGATTCACTTCCAGCGCATTAAGGACGGTCTATTGCATCACATCAAATGCCATTCCACTCCATTCTTCAAGATTCTACTAAACTAAACCACGTTATATTGCATTCCATTCTGTCAAATAAGGCTCCGTTCCTTTCCAAAACAACGAGGAACTCTCCACTGCGTCGCATTACGCACGATTCCAGTCGATTTTGCAGCATAGCACTCCATTTGTCAACATCTCATTGTGTTCTGTAGCTTTCCATCAATTACAAGAGAGCTCCATTCGCTTCGAGACCACTCAAGAACTCTATATTGTGTCACATTATATGCGATTCTACACCAATCTGAAAAATTGCACTGCACTCCACAAAATTCCACCACGTTCTGTAGCGTTCTGTTCTGTCAAAGAAGGCTGCATTCTTTTCCAAAACGATCTTTAACACTCTATGGCATCACGTGACACTCCATTCCGCTCCATTCCACAACATTTTACTCCATTCCCAAATACGCCAGCACATTCATTTGCTTTACACTGTGCCAAAGGAGGAACCATTCGCTTCCAAACCACTCTGGAGACCTTTATTATGTCACAATACAGCAGATTCCACTAGATTACAGAACTTTGCCCTTCATTCCACAATATTATACCACGTTCTATTGCTTTTAATTCTGCCAAAGAAAGCTAAATTTGGTTCCAAGCAATTCACGAACTTCGTATTGTGTCTCTTCAAATGCCATTCCTCTCCATTCCACAAGATTCTACTCTATTCCCTAACAATCCAACAAGTTCTACTGAGTTCCATTGTGAAAAAGTAGGAAGCCTTTTCATCCAAACAACTCAGGACTCCCTATTGCATCACATAACACCACATTCCACTCAATAAAACTTAATTGCACTCCATTGGGCAACATTCCACCGCATTCCATTGCATTCCATTCTGTGTAAGAAGGGCCCATTGCTTCCAAACAATTCGGGAACAGCCTATTGCGTCAATTCACATGACATTCCACACGATTCCACTAGATTCTTCTCCCTTCAAAACATTCTAATGCATCCTATGGCACTCCATTGTTATAAAGAACACACCGTTCTCTACAAAATCACTCAGTATCCCTCTACAGATCACATTTCACACCATTATACTCAATTTCACAACCTTCCTCTCTATTGCGCAACATTCCACCACGTTCTATTACGTTTGATTCCATCCAGCAAGGTTGCATTCGCTTCCAATTCACTAGGGAACCCTTTATTGCGTCACATTACAATGGATTCAACACAATTCCACAGCATTGCACTCCATACCCCAGCACTCCACCGTGTTCAATCGTGTTCCATTCTGCAAAGGAAGGCTCCACTCTTATCCCAAACAATCAGGAACTGTCTCTTGCATCAGATTACATTACATTACATTACACTGCATTCCACAACTCTTCACTTCATTTAGCTACATTCCACTGTAGTCTTTTCCATTCCATTCCTACAAAGAAGACTCCATTCTCTTCCCACCCTTTAAGGACGGTCTGCTGCATCATATCAAATGAAATTCCTCTACATTCTACAAGATTCTACAAAATTTCACCACGTTATATTGCATTCCATTCTTTCAAATAAGGCTCCGTTCCTTTCCAAAAGAATGAGGAACACTCTACTGCATCACATTATGCACTATTCCAGTCCATTTAACATTGCACGCCTTTCCTGAACATCTCACCATGTTCTGTGGCATTCCATTCCACCCAGGAGAGCTGCATTTGCTTCGAGACCACTCAGGACATCTATATTGTTTCACAGTACACGCGATTCTACACGAATCTACAAAATTGCACTGAACTCCACAAAATTCCACCACGTCCTATAGTGTTCTGTTGTTTCAAAGAAGGCTCCATTCGTTTCCAAAACAATCTGTAACACTCTATGGCATAACATAACACTACATTCTGCTCCATTCCACAACATTTCACTCCATTCCCCAATATGCCAGCACATTCATTTGCTTTACTCTCCGGCAAAGGAGGCACCATTCGCTTCCAAACAAGTCTGGAGACATTTATTATGTCACATTACAGCCGATTCCACTCCATTCCACAACATTGCCCTCCATTAGACAACATTATACCACGTTCTATTGCGTTCCATTCTGCCAAAGAAAGCTGCATTTGGTTCCAAGAAATCCAAGAACTTCATGTTGTGTCACTTCGCAAGCCATTTCTCCCAATTCCACAATATTCTACTCTATTCCCCAACAATCCAGCAAGTTCTACTGAGTTCCATTTTGACAAAGTAGGAAGCATTCTTATCAAGCAACCCAAACAACCCAGGAACTCTCTGTTGCATCACAGAAAACCACTTTTAACTCAATAAAACAGCATTGCACTCCATTGGGCAACATTCCACCACATTAAATTGCATTACATTGTGTAAAAGAAGGCCCCATTGCTTCCAAGACATTCAGGGACAGCCTACTGTGTCAATTCACATGCCATCCCACAAGATTCTACTCCATTGCAAACACTCAGAAACACGCGATTCTACACCAATATACAAAATTGCACTGAACTCCATAAAATTCCACCACGTCCTATAGCGCTCTGTTCTCTCAAGGAAGGATCCATTCATTTCCGAAATAATTTGTAACACTCTGTGGCATCAAAATACACTCCATTCCGCTAAATTCCACTATATTTTACTCCATTTCCCAGTATGCCGGCACATTCATCTGCTTTACACTCCGGCAAAGTAGGCACCATTTGTTTCCAAGCCAGTCTGGAGACCTTTATTTTCATATTACAGCCGGTTCCACTTCATTCCACAACATTGCCCTCCATCCCACAACATTATAACACGTTCTACTGCGTTCCATTCTGCCAGAGAAAGCTCCATTTGGTTCCAAGCAATTCAGCAACTCCGTATTGTATCACTTCACATGCCATTCCTCTACATTCCACAGGATTCTACTCTATTCCCCAACAATCCAACAAGTTCTACTGAGTTCCATTGCGACAAAGTAGGAAGCATTCTTATCCAAACAACCCAGGAACTCTCTGCTCCGTCACATAACACCACTTCCCCCTCAGTAAAAAAGCATTGCACTCCATTGGGCAACATTCCACCACATTCCATTGCATTCCATTCTGTAAAAGAAGGCCCAATTTCTTTCAATCCATTCAGGAGCAGCCTATTGCATCAATTCCCATGACATTCCACACGATTCCAGAAGATTCTACTCCATTGCAAACATTCCATTGCATTCTGTGGCTTTCTATTTTTACAGAGAAGATATCCTCCTATACAAAATCTCTCAGGATCCCTACTTTGGAACACATTACACCCCATTAGAAACCATTTCACAACCTTTCACTCTATTCTGCAACATTTCACCGCATTCTATTATGTTTGCTTCCATCCACCAAGGCTGCATTTGCTTCCAAATCACTAGGGAACCCTATATTGCATCACATTACAACGGATTCAACACCACTCCACAACATTACACTCCAGACCCCAGCAATCCACCGTGTTCTATCGTGTTCCATTCTACAAAAGAATGCTCCACTCTTTTCCCAATCAGGAACCGTCTCTTGCGTCACATTACACCCGATTACACTGCATTCCACAGCTCTCCACTTCCTTTGGATACATTCCACTGTATTCTTTTGCATTCCATTCCTACAAAGAAACATCGATTCACTTCCAGCGCATTAAGGACGGTCTATTGCATCACATCAAATGCCATTCCACTCCATTCTTCAAGATTCTACTAAACTAAACCACGTTATATTGCATTCCATTCTGTCAAATAAGGCTCCGTTCCTTTCCAAAACAACGAGGAACTCTCCACTGCGTCGCATTACGCACGATTCCAGTCGATTTTGCAGCATAGCACTCCATTTGTCAACATCTCATTGTGTTCTGTAGCTTTCCATCAATTACAAGAGAGCTCCATTCGCTTCGAGACCACTCAAGAACTCTATATTGTGTCACATTATATGCGATTCTACACCAATCTGAAAAATTGCACTGCACTCCACAAAATTCCACCACGTTCTGTAGCGTTCTGTTCTGTCAAAGAAGGCTGCATTCTTTTCCAAAACGATCTTTAACACTCTATGGCATCACGTGACACTCCATTCCGCTCCATTCCACAACATTTTACTCCATTCCCAAATACGCCAGCACATTCATTTGCTTTACACTGTGCCAAAGGAGGAACCATTCGCTTCCAAACCACTCTGGAGACCTTTATTATGTCACAATACAGCAGATTCCACTAGATTACAGAACTTTGCCCTTCATTCCACAATATTATACCACGTTCTATTGCTTTTAATTCTGCCAAAGAAAGCTAAATTTGGTTCCAAGCAATTCACGAACTTCGTATTGTGTCTCTTCAAATGCCATTCCTCTCCATTCCACAAGATTCTACTCTATTCCCTAACAATCCAACAAGTTCTACTGAGTTCCATTGTGAAAAAGTAGGAAGCCTTTTCATCCAAACAACTCAGGACTCCCTATTGCATCACATAACACCACATTCCACTCAATAAAACTTAATTGCACTCCATTGGGCAACATTCCACCGCATTCCATTGCATTCCATTCTGTGTAAGAAGGGCCCATTGCTTCCAAACAATTCGGGAACAGCCTATTGCGTCAATTCACATGACATTCCACACGATTCCACTAGATTCTTCTCCCTTCAAAACATTCTAATGCATCCTATGGCACTCCATTGTTATAAAGAACACACCGTTCTCTACAAAATCACTCAGTATCCCTCTACAGATCACATTTCACACCATTATACTCAATTTCACAACCTTCCTCTCTATTGCGCAACATTCCACCACGTTCTATTACGTTTGATTCCATCCAGCAAGGTTGCATTCGCTTCCAATTCACTAGGGAACCCTTTATTGCGTCACATTACAATGGATTCAACACAATTCCACAGCATTGCACTCCATACCCCAGCACTCCACCGTGTTCAATCGTGTTCCATTCTGCAAAGGAAGGCTCCACTCTTATCCCAAACAATCAGGAACTGTCTCTTGCATCAGATTACATTACATTACATTACACTGCATTCCACAACTCTTCACTTCATTTAGCTACATTCCACTGTAGTCTTTTCCATTCCATTCCTACAAAGAAGACTCCATTCTCTTCCCACCCTTTAAGGACGGTCTGCTGCATCATATCAAATGAAATTCCTCTACATTCTACAAGATTCTACAAAATTTCACCACGTTATATTGCATTCCATTCTTTCAAATAAGGCTCCGTTCCTTTCCAAAAGAATGAGGAACACTCTACTGCATCACATTATGCACTATTCCAGTCCATTTAACATTGCACGCCTTTCCTGAACATCTCACCATGTTCTGTGGCATTCCATTCCACCCAGGAGAGCTGCATTTGCTTCGAGACCACTCAGGACATCTATATTGTTTCACAGTACACGCGATTCTACACGAATCTACAAAATTGCACTGAACTCCAC
The DNA here is from genome assembly GCF_030020395.1 of Manis pentadactyla. Lineage (NCBI taxonomy): Eukaryota > Metazoa > Chordata > Mammalia > Pholidota > Manidae > Manis > Manis pentadactyla. The sequence goes on along the minus strand of NW_026644909.1, from coordinate 16,411 downwards.
AAAATTCCACCACGTCCTATAGCGTTCTGTTGTTTCAAAGAAGGCTCCATTCGTTTCCAAAACAATCTGTAACACTCTATGGCATAACATAACACTACATTCTGCTCCATTCCACAACATTTCACTCCATTCCCCAATATGCCAGCACATTCATTTGCTTTACTCTCCGGCAAAGGAGGCACCATTCGCTTCCAAACAAGTCTGGAGACATTTATTATGTCACATTACAGCCGATTCCACTCCATTCCACAACATTGCCCTCCATTAGACAACATTATACCACGTTCTATTGCGTTCCATTCTGCCAAAGAAAGCTGCATTTGGTTCCAAGAAATCCAAGAACTTCATGTTGTGTCACTTCGCAAGCCATTTCTCCCAATTCCACAATATTCTACTCTATTCCCCAACAATCCAGCAAGTTCTACTGAGTTCCATTTTGACAAAGTAGGAAGCATTCTTATCAAGCAACCCAAACAACCCAGGAACTCTCTGTTGCATCACAGAAAACCACTTTTAACTCAATAAAACAGCATTGCACTCCATTGGGCAACATTCCACCACATTAAATTGCATTACATTGTGTAAAAGAAGGCCCCATTGCTTCCAAGACATTCAGGGACAGCCTACTGTGTCAATTCACATGCCATCCCACAAGATTCTACTCCATTGCAAACACTCAGAAACACGCGATTCTACACCAATATACAAAATTGCACTGAACTCCATAAAATTCCACCACGTCCTATAGCGCTCTGTTCTCTCAAGGAAGGATCCATTCATTTCCGAAATAATTTGTAACACTCTGTGGCATCAAAATACACTCCATTCCGCTAAATTCCACTATATTTTACTCCATTTCCCAGTATGCCGGCACATTCATCTGCTTTACACTCCGGCAAAGTAGGCACCATTTGTTTCCAAGCCAGTCTGGAGACCTTTATTTTCATATTACAGCCGGTTCCACTTCATTCCACAACATTGCCCTCCATCCCACAACATTATAACACGTTCTACTGCGTTCCATTCTGCCAGAGAAAGCTCCATTTGGTTCCAAGCAATTCAGCAACTCCGTATTGTATCACTTCACATGCCATTCCTCTACATTCCACAGGATTCTACTCTATTCCCCAACAATCCAACAAGTTCTACTGAGTTCCATTGCGACAAAGTAGGAAGCATTCTTATCCAAACAACCCAGGAACTCTCTGCTCCGTCACATAACACCACTTCCCCCTCAGTAAAAAAGCATTGCACTCCATTGGGCAACATTCCACCACATTCCATTGCATTCCATTCTGTAAAAGAAGGCCCAATTTCTTTCAATCCATTCAGGAGCAGCCTATTGCATCAATTCCCATGACATTCCACACGATTCCAGAAGATTCTACTCCATTGCAAACATTCCATTGCATTCTGTGGCTTTCTATTTTTACAGAGAAGATATCCTCCTATACAAAATCTCTCAGGATCCCTACTTTGGAACACATTACACCCCATTAGAAACCATTTCACAACCTTTCACTCTATTCTGCAACATTTCACCGCATTCTATTATGTTTGCTTCCATCCACCAAGGCTGCATTTGCTTCCAAATCACTAGGGAACCCTATATTGCATCACATTACAACGGATTCAACACCACTCCACAACATTACACTCCAGACCCCAGCAATCCACCGTGTTCTATCGTGTTCCATTCTACAAAAGAATGCTCCACTCTTTTCCCAATCAGGAACCGTCTCTTGCGTCACATTACACCCGATTACACTGCATTCCACAGCTCTCCACTTCCTTTGGATACATTCCACTGTATTCTTTTGCATTCCATTCCTACAAAGAAACATCGATTCACTTCCAGCGCATTAAGGACGGTCTATTGCATCACATCAAATGCCATTCCACTCCATTCTTCAAGATTCTACTAAACTAAACCACGTTATATTGCATTCCATTCTGTCAAATAAGGCTCCGTTCCTTTCCAAAACAACGAGGAACTCTCCACTGCGTCGCATTACGCACGATTCCAGTCGATTTTGCAGCATAGCACTCCATTTGTCAACATCTCATTGTGTTCTGTAGCTTTCCATCAATTACAAGAGAGCTCCATTCGCTTCGAGACCACTCAAGAACTCTATATTGTGTCACATTATATGCGATTCTACACCAATCTGAAAAATTGCACTGCACTCCACAAAATTCCACCACGTTCTGTAGCGTTCTGTTCTGTCAAAGAAGGCTGCATTCTTTTCCAAAACGATCTTTAACACTCTATGGCATCACGTGACTCTCCATTCCGCTCCATTCCACAACATTTTACTCCATTCCCAAATACGCCAGCACATTCATTTGCTTTACACTGTGCCAAAGGAGGAACCATTCGCTTCCAAACCACTCTGGAGACCTTTATTATGTCACAATACAGCAGATTCCACTAGATTACAGAACTTTGCCCTTCATTCCACAATATTATACCACGTTCTATTGCTTTTAATTCTGCCAAAGAAAGCTAAATTTGGTTCCAAGCAATTCACGAACTTCGTATTGTGTCTCTTCAAATGCCATTCCTCTCCATTCCACAAGATTCTACTCTATTCCCTAACAATCCAACAAGTTCTACTGAGTTCCATTGTGAAAAAGTAGGAAGCCTTTTCATCCAAACAACTCAGGACTCCCTATTGCATCACATAACACCACATTCCACTCAATAAAACTTAATTGCACTCCATTGGGCAACATTCCACCGCATTCCATTGCATTCCATTCTGTGTAAGAAGGGCCCATTGCTTCCAAACAATTCGGGATCAGCCTATTGCGTCAATTCACATGACATTCCACACGATTCCACTAGATTCTTCTCCCTTCAAAACATTCTAATGCATCCTATGGCACTCCATTGTTATAAAGAACACACCGTTCTCTACAAAATCACTCAGTATCCCTCTACAGATCACATTTCACACCATTATACTCAATTTCACAACCTTCCTCTCTATTGCGCAACATTCCACCACGTTCTATTACGTTTGATTCCATCCAGCAAGGTTGCATTCGCTTCCAATTCACTAGGGAACCCTTTATTGCGTCACATTACAATGGATTCAACACAATTCCACAGCATTGCACTCCATACCCCAGCACTCCACCGTGTTCAATCGTGTTCCATTCTGCAAAGGAAGGCTCCACTCTTATCCCAAACAATCAGGAACTGTCTCTTGCATCACATTACATTACATTACATTACACTGCATTCCACAACTCTTCACTTCATTTAGCTACATTCCACTGTAGTCTTTTCCATTCCATTCCTACAAAGAAGACTCCATTCTCTTCCCACCCTTTAAGGACGGTCTGCTGCATCATATCAAATGAAATTCCTCTACATTCTACAAGATTCTACAAAATTTCACCACGTTATATTGCATTCCATTCTTTCAAATAAGGCTCCGTTCCTTTCCAAAAGAATGAGGAACACTCTACTGCATCACATTATGCACTATTCCAGTCCATTTAACATTGCACGCCTTTCCTGAACATCTCACCATGTTCTGTGGCATTCCATTCCACCCAGGAGAGCTGCATTTGCTTCGAGACCACTCAGGACATCTATATTGTTTCACAGTACACGCGATTCTACACGAATCTACAAAATTGCACTGAACTCCACAAAATTCCACCACGTCCTATAGTGTTCTGTTGTTTCAAAGAAGGCTCCATTCGTTTCCAAAACAATCTGTAACACTCTATGGCATAACATAACACTACATTCTGCTCCATTCCACAACATTTCACTCCATTCCCCAATATGCCAGCACATTCATTTGCTTTACTCTCCGGCAAAGGAGGCACCATTCGCTTCCAAACAAGTCTGGAGACATTTATTATGTCACATTACAGCCGATTCCACTCCATTCCACAACATTGCCCTCCATTAGACAACATTATACCACGTTCTATTGCGTTCCATTCTGCCAAAGAAAGCTGCATTTGGTTCCAAGAAATCCAAGAACTTCATGTTGTGTCACTTCGCAAGCCATTTCTCCCAATTCCACAATATTCTACTCTATTCCCCAACAATCCAGCAAGTTCTACTGAGTTCCATTTTGACAAAGTAGGAAGCATTCTTATCAAGCAACCCAAACAACCCAGGAACTCTCTGTTGCATCACAGAAAACCACTTTTAACTCAATAAAACAGCATTGCACTCCATTGGGCAACATTCCACCACATTAAATTGCATTACATTGTGTAAAAGAAGGCCCCATTGCTTCCAAGACATTCAGGGACAGCATACTGTGTCAATTCACATGCCATCCCACAAGATTCTACTCCATTGCAAACACTCAGAAACACGCGATTCTACACCAATATACAAAATTGCACTGAACTCCATAAAATTCCACCACGTCCTATAGCGCTCTGTTCTCTCAAGGAAGGATCCATTCATTTCCGAAATAATTTGTAACACTCTGTGGCATCAAAATACACTCCATTCCGCTAAATTCCACTATATTTTACTCCATTTCCCAGTATGCCGGCACATTCATCTGCTTTACACTCCGGCAAAGTAGGCACCATTTGTTTCCAAGCCAGTCTGGAGACCTTTATTTTCATATTACAGCCGGTTCCACTTCATTCCACAACATTGCCCTCCATCCCACAACATTATAACACGTTCTACTGCGTTCCATTCTGCCAGAGAAAGCTCCATTTGGTTCCAAGCAATTCAGCAACTCCGTATTGTATCACTTCACATGCCATTCCTCTACATTCCACAGGATTCTACTCTATTCCCCAACAATCCAACAAGTTCTACTGAGTTCCATTGCGACAAAGTAGGAAGCATTCTTATCCAAACAACCCAGGAACTCTCTGCTCCGTCACATAACACCACTTCCCCCTCAGTAAAAAAGCATTGCACTCCATTGGGCAACATTCCACCACATTCCATTGCATTCCATTCTGTAAAAGAAGGCCCAATTTCTTTCAATCCATTCAGGAGCAGCCTATTGCATCAATTCCCATGACATTCCACACGATTCCAGAAGATTCTACTCCATTGCAAACATTCCATTGCATTCTGTGGCTTTCTATTTTTACAGAGAAGATATCCTCCTATACAAAATCTCTCAGGATCCCTACTTTGGAACACATTACACCCCATTAGAAACCATTTCACAACCTTTCACTCTATTCTGCAACATTTCACCGCATTCTATTATGTTTGCTTCCATCCACCAAGGCTGCATTTGCTTCCAAATCACTAGGGAACCCTATATTGCATCACATTACAACGGATTCAACACCACTCCACAACATTACACTCCAGACCCCAGCAATCCACCGTGTTCTATCGTGTTCCATTCTACAAAAGAATGCTCCACTCTTTTCCCAATCAGGAACCGTCTCTTGCGTCACATTACACCCGATTACACTGCATTCCACAGCTCTCCACTTCCTTTGGATACATTCCACTGTATTCTTTTGCATTCCATTCCTACAAAGAAACATCGATTCACTTCCAGCGCATTAAGGACGGTCTATTGCATCACATCAAATGCCATTCCACTCCATTCTTCAAGATTCTACTAAACTAAACCACGTTATATTGCATTCCATTCTGTCAAATAAGGCTCCGTTCCTTTCCAAAACAACGAGGAACTCTCCACTGCGTCGCATTACGCACGATTCCAGTCGATTTTGCAGCATAGCACTCCATTTGTCAACATCTCATTGTGTTCTGTAGCTTTCCATCAATTACAAGAGAGCTCCATTCGCTTCGAGACCACTCAAGAACTCTATATTGTGTCACATTATATGCGATTCTACACCAATCTGAAAAATTGCACTGCACTCCACAAAATTCCACCACGTTCTGTAGCGTTCTGTTCTGTCAAAGAAGGCTGCATTCTTTTCCAAAACGATCTTTAACACTCTATGGCATCACGTGACTCTCCATTCCGCTCCATTCCACAACATTTTACTCCATTCCCAAATACGCCAGCACATTCATTTGCTTTACACTGTGCCAAAGGAGGAACCATTCGCTTCCAAACCACTCTGGAGACCTTTATTATGTCACAATACAGCAGATTCCACTAGATTACAGAACTTTGCCCTTCATTCCACAATATTATACCACGTTCTATTGCTTTTAATTCTGCCAAAGAAAGCTAAATTTGGTTCCAAGCAATTCACGAACTTCGTATTGTGTCTCTTCAAATGCCATTCCTCTCCATTCCACAAGATTCTACTCTATTCCCTAACAATCCAACAAGTTCTACTGAGTTCCATTGTGAAAAAGTAGGAAGCCTTTTCATCCAAACAACTCAGGACTCCCTATTGCATCACATAACACCACATTCCACTCAATAAAACTTAATTGCACTCCATTGGGCAACATTCCACCGCATTCCATTGCATTCCATTCTGTGTAAGAAGGGCCCATTGCTTCCAAACAATTCGGGATCAGCCTATTGCGTCAATTCACATGACATTCCACACGATTCCACTAGATTCTTCTCCCTTCAAAACATTCTAATGCATCCTATGGCACTCCATTGTTATAAAGAACACACCGTTCTCTACAAAATCACTCAGTATCCCTCTACAGATCACATTTCACACCATTATACTCAATTTCACAACCTTCCTCTCTATTGCGCAACATTCCACCACGTTCTATTACGTTTGATTCCATCCAGCAAGGTTGCATTCGCTTCCAATTCACTAGGGAACCCTTTATTGCGTCACATTACAATGGATTCAACACAATTCCACAGCATTGCACTCCATACCCCAGCACTCCACCGTGTTCAATCGTGTTCCATTCTGCAAAGGAAGGCTCCACTCTTATCCCAAACAATCAGGAACTGTCTCTTGCATCAGATTACATTACATTACATTACACTGCATTCCACAACTCTTCACTTCATTTAGCTACATTCCACTGTAGTCTTTTCCATTCCATTCCTACAAAGAAGACTCCATTCTCTTCCCACCCTTTAAGGACGGTCTGCTGCATCATATCAAATGAAATTCCTCTACATTCTACAAGATTCTACAAAATTTCACCACGTTATATTGCATTCCATTCTTTCAAATAAGGCTCCGTTCCTTTCCAAAAGAATGAGGAACACTCTACTGCATCACATTATGCACTATTCCAGTCCATTTAACATTGCACGCCTTTCCTGAACATCTCACCATGTTCTGTGGCATTCCATTCCACCCAGGAGAGCTGCATTTGCTTCGAGACCACTCAGGACATCTATATTGTTTCACAGTACACGCGATTCTACACGAATCTACAAAATTGCACTGAACTCCACAAAATTCCACCACGTCCTATAGTGTTCTGTTGTTTCAAAGAAGGCTCCATTCGTTTCCAAAACAATCTGTAACACTCTATGGCATAACATAACACTACATTCTGCTCCATTCCACAACATTTCACTCCATTCCCCAATATGCCAGCACATTCATTTGCTTTACTCTCCGGCAAAGGAGGCACCATTCGCTTCCAAACAAGTCTGGAGACATTTATTATGTCACATTACAGCCGATTCCACTCCATTCCACAACATTGCCCTCCATTAGACAACATTATACCACGTTCTATTGCGTTCCATTCTGCCAAAGAAAGCTGCATTTGGTTCCAAGAAATCCAAGAACTTCATGTTGTGTCACTTCGCAAGCCATTTCTCCCAATTCCACAATATTCTACTCTATTCCCCAACAATCCAGCAAGTTCTACTGAGTTCCATTTTGACAAAGTAGGAAGCATTCTTATCAAGCAACCCAAACAACCCAGGAACTCTCTGTTGCATCACAGAAAACCACTTTTAACTCAATAAAACAGCATTGCACTCCATTGGGCAACATTCCACCACATTAAATTGCATTACATTGTGTAAAAGAAGGCCCCATTGCTTCCAAGACATTCAGGGACAGCATACTGTGTCAATTCACATGCCATCCCACAAGATTCTACTCCATTGCAAACACTCAGAAACACGCGATTCTACACCAATATACAAAATTGCACTGAACTCCATAAAATTCCACCACGTCCTATAGCGCTCTGTTCTCTCAAGGAAGGATCCATTCATTTCCGAAATAATTTGTAACACTCTGTGGCATCAAAATACACTCCATTCCGCTAAATTCCACTATATTTTACTCCATTTCCCAGTATGCCGGCACATTCATCTGCTTTACACTCCGGCAAAGTAGGCACCATTTGTTTCCAAGCCAGTCTGGAGACCTTTATTTTCATATTACAGCCGGTTCCACTTCATTCCACAACATTGCCCTCCATCCCACAACATTATAACACGTTCTACTGCGTTCCATTCTGCCAGAGAAAGCTCCATTTGGTTCCAAGCAATTCAGCAACTCCGTATTGTATCACTTCACATGCCATTCCTCTACATTCCACAGGATTCTACTCTATTCCCCAACAATCCAACAAGTTCTACTGAGTTCCATTGCGACAAAGTAGGAAGCATTCTTATCCAAACAACCCAGGAACTCTCTGCTCCGTCACATAACACCACTTCCCCCTCAGTAAAAAAGCATTGCACTCCATTGGGCAACATTCCACCACATTCCATTGCATTCCATTCTGTAAAAGAAGGCCCAATTTCTTTCAATCCATTCAGGAGCAGCCTATTGCATCAATTCCCATGACATTCCACACGATTCCAGAAGATTCTACTCCATTGCAAACATTCCATTGCATTCTGTGGCTTTCTATTTTTACAGAGAAGATATCCTCCTATACAAAATCTCTCAGGATCCCTACTTTGGAACACATTACACCCCATTAGAAACCATTTCACAACCTTTCACTCTATTCTGCAACATTTCACCGCATTCTATTATGTTTGCTTCCATCCACCAAGGCTGCATTTGCTTCCAAATCACTAGGGAACCCTATATTGCATCACATTACAACGGATTCAACACCACTCCACAACATTACACTCCAGACCCCAGCAATCCACCGTGTTCTATCGTGTTCCATTCTACAAAAGAATGCTCCACTCTTTTCCCAATCAGGAACCGTCTCTTGCGTCACATTACACCCGATTACACTGCATTCCACAGCTCTCCACTTCCTTTGGATACATTCCACTGTATTCTTTTGCATTCCATTCCTACAAAGAAACATCGATTCACTTCCAGCGCATTAAGGACGGTCTATTGCATCACATCAAATGCCATTCCACTCCATTCTTCAAGATTCTACTAAACTAAACCACGTTATATTGCATTCCATTCTGTCAAATAAGGCTCCGTTCCTTTCCAAAACAACGAGGAACTCTCCACTGCGTCGCATTACGCACGATTCCAGTCGATTTTGCAGCATAGCACTCCATTTGTCAACATCTCATTGTGTTCTGTAGCTTTCCATCAATTACAAGAGAGCTCCATTCGCTTCGAGACCACTCAAGAACTCTATATTGTGTCACATTATATGCGATTCTACACCAATCTGAAAAATTGCACTGCACTCCACAAAATTCCACCACGTTCTGTAGCGTTCTGTTCTGTCAAAGAAGGCTGCATTCTTTTCCAAAACGATCTTTAACACTCTATGGCATCACGTGACACTCCATTCCGCTCCATTCCACAACATTTTACTCCATTCCCAAATACGCCAGCACATTCATTTGCTTTACACTGTGCCAAAGGAGGAACCATTCGCTTCCAAACCACTCTGGAGACCTTTATTATGTCACAATACAGCAGATTCCACTAGATTACAGAACTTTGCCCTTCATTCCACAATATTATACCACGTTCTATTGCTTTTAATTCTGCCAAAGAAAGCTAAATTTGGTTCCAAGCAATTCACGAACTTCGTATTGTGTCTCTTCAAATGCCATTCCTCTCCATTCCACAAGATTCTACTCTATTCCCTAACAATCCAACAAGTTCTACTGAGTTCCATTGTGAAAAAGTAGGAAGCCTTTTCATCCAAACAACTCAGGACTCCCTATTGCATCACATAACACCACATTCCACTCAATAAAACTTAATTGCACTCCATTGGGCAACATTCCACCGCATTCCATTGCATTCCATTCTGTGTAAGAAGGGCCCATTGCTTCCAAACAATTCGGGAACAGCCTATTGCGTCAATTCACATGACATTCCACACGATTCCACTAGATTCTTCTCCCTTCAAAACATTCTAATGCATCCTATGGCACTCCATTGTTATAAAGAACACACCGTTCTCTACAAAATCACTCAGTATCCCTCTACAGATCACATTTCACACCATTATACTCAATTTCACAACCTTCCTCTCTATTGCGCAACATTCCACCACGTTCTATTACGTTTGATTCCATCCAGCAAGGTTGCATTCGCTTCCAATTCACTAGGGAACCCTTTATTGCGTCACATTACAATGGATTCAACACAATTCCACAGCATTGCACTCCATACCCCAGCACTCCACCGTGTTCAATCGTGTTCCATTCTGCAAAGGAAGGCTCCACTCTTATCCCAAACAATCAGGAACTGTCTCTTGCATCAGATTACATTACATTACATTACACTGCATTCCACAACTCTTCACTTCATTTAGCTACATTCCACTGTAGTCTTTTCCATTCCATTCCTACAAAGAAGACTCCATTCTCTTCCCACCCTTTAAGGACGGTCTGCTGCATCATATCAAATGAAATTCCTCTACATTCTACAAGATTCTACAAAATTTCACCACGTTATATTGCATTCCATTCTTTCAAATAAGGCTCCGTTCCTTTCCAAAAGAATGAGGAACACTCTACTGCATCACATTATGCACTATTCCAGTCCATTTAACATTGCACGCCTTTCCTGAACATCTCACCATGTTCTGTGGCATTCCATTCCACCCAGGAGAGCTGCATTTGCTTCGAGACCACTCAGGACATCTATATTGTTTCACAGTACACGCGATTCTACACGAATCTACAAAATTGCACTGAACTCCACAAAATTCCACCACGTCCTATAGTGTTCTGTTGTTTCAAAGAAGGCTCCATTCGTTTCCAAAACAATCTGTAACACTCTATGGCATAACATAACACTACATTCTGCTCCATTCCACAACATTTCACTCCATTCCCCAATATGCCAGCACATTCATTTGCTTTACTCTCCGGCAAAGGAGGCACCATTCGCTTCCAAACAAGTCTGGAGACATTTATTATGTCACATTACAGCCGATTCCACTCCATTCCACAACATTGCCCTCCATTAGACAACATTATACCACGTTCTATTGCGTTCCATTCTGCCAAAGAAAGCTGCATTTGGTTCCAAGAAATCCAAGAACTTCATGTTGTGTCACTTCGCAAGCCATTTCTCCCAATTCCACAATATTCTACTCTATTCCCCAACAATCCAGCAAGTTCTACTGAGTTCCATTTTGACAAAGTAGGAAGCATTCTTATCAAGCAACCCAAACAACCCAGGAACTCTCTGTTGCATCACAGAAAACCACTTTTAACTCAATAAAACAGCATTGCACTCCATTGGGCAACATTCCACCACATTAAATTGCATTACATTGTGTAAAAGAAGGCCCCATTGCTTCCAAGACATTCAGGGACAGCCTACTGTGTCAATTCACATGCCATCCCACAAGATTCTACTCCATTGCAAACACTCAGAAACACGCGATTCTACACCAATATACAAAATTGCACTGAACTCCATAAAATTCCACCACGTCCTATAGCGCTCTGTTCTCTCAAGGAAGGATCCATTCATTTCCGAAATAATTTGTAACACTCTGTGGCATCAAAATACACTCCATTCCGCTAAATTCCACTATATTTTACTCCATTTCCCAGTATGCCGGCACATTCATCTGCTTTACACTCCGGCAAAGTAGGCACCATTTGTTTCCAAGCCAGTCTGGAGACCTTTATTTTCATATTACAGCCGGTTCCACTTCATTCCACAACATTGCCCTCCATCCCACAACATTATAACACGTTCTACTGCGTTCCATTCTGCCAGAGAAAGCTCCATTTGGTTCCAAGCAATTCAGCAACTCCGTATTGTATCACTTCACATGCCATTCCTCTACATTCCACAGGATTCTACTCTATTCCCCAACAATCCAACAAGTTCTACTGAGTTCCATTGCGACAAAGTAGGAAGCATTCTTATCCAAACAACCCAGGAACTCTCTGCTCCGTCACATAACACCACTTCCCCCTCAGTAAAAAAGCATTGCACTCCATTGGGCAACATTCCACCACATTCCATTGCATTCCATTCTGTAAAAGAAGGCCCAATTTCTTTCAATCCATTCAGGAGCAGCCTATTGCATCAATTCCCATGACATTCCACACGATTCCAGAAGATTCTACTCCATTGCAAACATTCCATTGCATTCTGTGGCTTTCTATTTTTACAGAGAAGATATCCTCCTATACAAAATCTCTCAGGATCCCTACTTTGGAACACATTACACCCCATTAGAAACCATTTCACAACCTTTCACTCTATTCTGCAACATTTCACCGCATTCTATTATGTTTGCTTCCATCCACCAAGGCTGCATTTGCTTCCAAATCACTAGGGAACCCTATATTGCATCACATTACAACGGATTCAACACCACTCCACAACATTACACTCCAGACCCCAGCAATCCACCGTGTTCTATCGTGTTCCATTCTACAAAAGAATGCTCCACTCTTTTCCCAATCAGGAACCGTCTCTTGCGTCACATTACACCCGATTACACTGCATTCCACAGCTCTCCACTTCCTTTGGATACATTCCACTGTATTCTTTTGCATTCCATTCCTACAAAGAAACATCGATTCACTTCCAGCGCATTAAGGACGGTCTATTGCATCACATCAAATGCCATTCCACTCCATTCTTCAAGATTCTACTAAACTAAACCACGTTATATTGCATTCCATTCTGTCAAATAAGGCTCCGTTCCTTTCCAAAACAACGAGGAACTCTCCACTGCGTCGCATTACGCACGATTCCAGTCGATTTTGCAGCATAGCACTCCATTTGTCAACATCTCATTGTGTTCTGTAGCTTTCCATCAATTACAAGAGAGCTCCATTCGCTTCGAGACCACTCAAGAACTCTATATTGTGTCACATTATATGCGATTCTACACCAATCTGAAAAATTGCACTGCACTCCACAAAATTCCACCACGTTCTGTAGCGTTCTGTTCTGTCAAAGAAGGCTGCATTCTTTTCCAAAACGATCTTTAACACTCTATGGCATCACGTGACACTCCATTCCGCTCCATTCCACAACATTTTACTCCATTCCCAAATACGCCAGCACATTCATTTGCTTTACACTGTGCCAAAGGAGGAACCATTCGCTTCCAAACCACTCTGGAGACCTTTATTATGTCACAATACAGCAGATTCCACTAGATTACAGAACTTTGCCCTTCATTCCACAATATTATACCACGTTCTATTGCTTTTAATTCTGCCAAAGAAAGCTAAATTTGGTTCCAAGCAATTCACGAACTTCGTATTGTGTCTCTTCAAATGCCATTCCTCTCCATTCCACAAGATTCTACTCTATTCCCTAACAATCCAACAAGTTCTACTGAGTTCCATTGTGAAAAAGTAGGAAGCCTTTTCATCCAAACAACTCAGGACTCCCTATTGCATCACATAACACCACATTCCACTCAATAAAACTTAATTGCACTCCATTGGGCAACATTCCACCGCATTCCATTGCATTCCATTCTGTGTAAGAAGGGCCCATTGCTTCCAAACAATTCGGGAACAGCCTATTGCGTCAATTCACATGACATTCCACACGATTCCACTAGATTCTTCTCCCTTCAAAACATTCTAATGCATCCTATGGCACTCCATTGTTATAAAGAACACACCGTTCTCTACAAAATCACTCAGTATCCCTCTACAGATCACATTTCACACCATTATACTCAATTTCACAACCTTCCTCTCTATTGCGCAACATTCCACCACGTTCTATTACGTTTGATTCCATCCAGCAAGGTTGCATTCGCTTCCAAATCACTAGGGAACCCTTTATTGCGTCACATTACAATGGATTCAACACAATTCCACAGCATTGCACTCCATACCCCAGCACTCCACCGTGTTCAATCGTGTTCCATTCTGCAAAGGAAGGCTCCACTCTTATCCCAAACAATCAGGAACTGTCTCTTGCATCAGATTACATTACATTACATTACACTGCATTCCACAACTCTTCACTTCATTTAGCTACATTCCACTGTAGTCTTTTCCATTCCATTCCTACAAAGAAGACTCCATTCTCTTCCCACCCTTTAAGGACGGTCTGCTGCATCATATCAAATGAAATTCCTCTACATTCTACAAGATTCTACAAAATTTCACCACGTTATATTGCATTCCATTCTTTCAAATAAGGCTCCGTTCCTTTCCAAAAGAATGAGGAACACTCTACTGCATCACATTATGCACTATTCCAGTCCATTTAACATTGCACGCCTTTCCTGAACATCTCACCATGTTCTGTGGCATTCCATTCCACCCAGGAGAGCTGCATTTGCTTCGAGACCACTCAGGACATCTATATTGTTTCACAGTACACGCGATTCTACACGAATCTACAAAATTGCACTGAACTCCACAAAATTCCACCACGTCCTATAGTGTTCTGTTGTTTCAAAGAAGGCTCCATTCGTTTCCAAAACAATCTGTAACACTCTATGGCATAACATAACACTACATTCTGCTCCATTCCACAACATTTCACTCCATTCCCCAATATGCCAGCACATTCATTTGCTTTACTCTCCGGCAAAGGAGGCACCATTCGCTTCCAAACAAGTCTGGAGACATTTATTATGTCACATTACAGCCGATTCCACTCCATTCCACAACATTGCCCTCCATTAGACAACATTATACCACGTTCTATTGCGTTCCATTCTGCCAAAGAAAGCTGCATTTGGTTCCAAGAAATCCAAGAACTTCATGTTGTGTCACTTCGCAAGCCATTTCTCCCAATTCCACAATATTCTACTCTATTCCCCAACAATCCAGCAAGTTCTACTGAGTTCCATTTTGACAAAGTAGGAAGCATTCTTATCAAGCAACCCAAACAACCCAGGAACTCTCTGTTGCATCACAGAAAACCACTTTTAACTCAATAAAACAGCATTGCACTCCATTGGGCAACATTCCACCACATTAAATTGCATTACATTGTGTAAAAGAAGGCCCCATTGCTTCCAAGACATTCAGGGACAGCCTACTGTGTCAATTCACATGCCATCCCACAAGATTCTACTCCATTGCAAACACTCAGAAACACGCGATTCTACACCAATATACAAAATTGCACTGAACTCCATAAAATTCCACCACGTCCTATAGCGCTCTGTTCTCTCAAGGAAGGATCCATTCATTTCCGAAATAATTTGTAACACTCTGTGGCATCAAAATACACTCCATTCCGCTAAATTCCACTATATTTTACTCCATTTCCCAGTATGCCGGCACATTCATCTGCTTTACACTCCGGCAAAGTAGGCACCATTTGTTTCCAAGCCAGTCTGGAGACCTTTATTTTCATATTACAGCCGGTTCCACTTCATTCCACAACATTGCCCTCCATCCCACAACATTATAACACGTTCTACTGCGTTCCATTCTGCCAGAGAAAGCTCCATTTGGTTCCAAGCAATTCAGCAACTCCGTATTGTATCACTTCACATGCCATTCCTCTACATTCCACAGGATTCTACTCTATTCCCCAACAATCCAACAAGTTCTACTGAGTTCCATTGCGACAAAGTAGGAAGCATTCTTATCCAAACAACCCAGGAACTCTCTGCTCCGTCACATAACACCACTTCCCCCTCAGTAAAAAAGCATTGCACTCCATTGGGCAACATTCCACCACATTCCATTGCATTCCATTCTGTAAAAGAAGGCCCAATTTCTTTCAATCCATTCAGGAGCAGCCTATTGCATCAATTCCCATGACATTCCACACGATTCCAGAAGATTCTACTCCATTGCAAACATTCCATTGCATTCTGTGGCTTTCTATTTTTACAGAGAAGATATCCTCCTATACAAAATCTCTCAGGATCCCTACTTTGGAACACATTACACCCCATTAGAAACCATTTCACAACCTTTCACTCTATTCTGCAACATTTCACCGCATTCTATTATGTTTGCTTCCATCCACCAAGGCTGCATTTGCTTCCAAATCACTAGGGAACCCTATATTGCATCACATTACAACGGATTCAACACCACTCCACAACATTACACTCCAGACCCCAGCAATCCACCGTGTTCTATCGTGTTCCATTCTACAAAAGAATGCTCCACTCTTTTCCCAATCAGGAACCGTCTCTTGCGTCACATTA